>NW_009952366.1:3261064-3281507 GCF_000747805.2 Chaetura pelagica | reverse complement strand
CCCCCCCTTTTTGTAATTTTTTTTTCCTGCTGTTACACTCATATTTTCACCTTCTTGTTTCCAAGGTCAGTAACTTACTTGTGAAGCTGTATAACAATTCATTTAAAATTAGATGTAAGAATTTGGCTGCTGCTCCTTTCATTCCACGTTTCCCTACCCTCGAAGATAGGAATGATACTCAGCATCACAAAACCTTTACATTACCTAAGTTCATCTAATGTATTCAGTTGATTTTTCAGTTTGTAAGCAAGAATAACTAAGATGATATTTTGTTTGCTAGTCCATAACTGTCTTTTACAAAATCTTTGTGGTAACTTTTATTAAGAATAAGAGATTCTTTTGGATTTAGGTTTATCATTTTTAACACAGTGACTGATGAGTAATTCATGCTGAAAAGGTATATGAAGAAGATTGTTGAAGTTTTATCATTCTATAAAGGAAAGAAATATTAGATCTGGTTCTGATTCAAAATGAGCTCTTATGTGTCCTTTTGTCTTCTAGTAGAATTAGAGAAACATGTCTATTTCTTATTCTCTTTCACTCTTACTCATTTAAATATTCATTCAAAGAATTCTGAGGCATTATTTTTCTCTTCCTTTCCCTATACTGTTCTTCGCTTTTCTCAGTTCTTTACTTTATATTAGTACATTTGATGGTAAAGCAGAACAAAACAAACAAGAAACAGTATATTAGTAGTCTGTCCTTTCTCTCAAATAATAGCTTTGATGCCAAGGTAATTGCAGTTTTATTTATTTTAAGGCATGTAGTTGGGAAAAAAAATAAAAATACAGCCTATTATGACACGTTGCAGAATAAAACGATACATAGCTTTGTACTCACAATTTACTTGTTCTAGGACAGTGCACCTATTTATTTTCTCTTATAATTAGATTGCAAATTTCAATAGTGGAGATTCTTTGTCATAAATCTAATACCTACCACCACAGGGTCCAATTCTGTCTAGATTGTTTTAGAATATCTACCATTAAATTAGTAAGTATTGAAGACTTATGTAGAAGTATTGCATTCCATTGGTCAATCAGCATTTCCCTAACACAAAGCAGCAATAGACAACACAATGCATATTTATTTTCTTCCCTCTTCTTAGTCCTTGAATGATATACATTCTCAAATGATGCATGTGTGTCTGCCTGTACGTGATACAAAAGACACACTGAAATACATACTTTCATACTAAGGATTAAGGAGAGTATTTTTCCTGCTAACTAGAAATCTCCCTTGAACATAGGAACACAGTCCTCTGAAGTACCTTTGTTGTCATTACACAATTTATGCATTTCCTTTCTTCCTAGCAGTTCTTACCTATGTAACAACTAGCCTTCAAACATGAGAAAGTGTGAGCAACTGCAGTATTCATCCTCTGTACTAAGATGGAGAACTTTTGTCTTTCATGTGACTTGGAAGTCAATGTAAATCTCTCCAGATAAATGTCTGCATATCTATAACTTGGATAGTTAATTACTTCTAACCAAGGGGGAAATGCCTTTATCTTTCTGTCCTCTTCTGTTTACCAAAGAAATATCTAATTATTTCTGTTTGCCCTAAAGTTAAGTACTACGTGGTAATGGCTGGCAGGGGCTTTATGAGTTCTTTAGCCAAAAGTATAATAAAAAAGGGATGGAATAGTGATCTTATTTACAGCATTAAGAAAGAAAAAGGTGTTCTCTTTCCCACAGTGATTCTGTAATTTTTCCACAAATAGTTCATGTTGATGTTTTTCATCGTTTCCTACCTCAGAAGTACTCACCAATTCAAACTGAAAGTACTGGCACTTGGCTTCTTTTTGTATTTCAGATCTGTTTTTCATTAAAATTACTTTTGTTCAATCCCTGTGTTTCTGAAAAACTCCTAAGATGAGAGAGTTCTAGCTCTGCAGTTTCTGGAAAATAACATGAGGTATTCTGTAATGTGAATTAATTTCACATGGTATTAACATACATTATATTTAAACCAAGTTAAAACATATTTTTAAAAGATGCTCCATATTTAGGACAAAAGTTTGTAGTTATATAAAGAGGTAGATTCAGGTCTTATTACTGGTTCCTGTTCTTTCACCTTCATGCCACACCAGCATGGTGTTTCTTATAGAAATCCTGCTGAGGTCATGTATTTTATCTTTTCACTGTCTCTTTACCAATTTTTTGTTAGGAATTTATTTAGTACTTTGATTCTGCAGTTTTCTGTTGCATTTCAACTTTCCATAAAATTGTGAAGTTATGATTTCTAATTATTATCTCAGTGCTAAAATAATATTTTTTTCAAGCGTAAATACAGCTCTATTCACTGCCTGAACCTCTTATTTCTTTTTTTCTTATTTCTAGATTTTCTTTCTCTTTTCTACTAGGGTTTTTTTGCTGATCTGCTCCTAGTTTTAATGACCTCCTAGAGACAGTGTTCAAAGAATATTATACAGCATTCTTATGCTGTTTGTACTATCTGTGATAGCAGATTACAGATCATAAACTGGGGGTTTGAATATAACTCTACTAACAAGCAGTGAACATTTCTTTGCTCTCAGCTTTTTAATCAGTGAAAAAAAATGGACATGGTTTGAGAAAAAGAAAACCATGGCAGGCAACAAGTCTTACCTAAATTCTCAAGATAATTTAATGATTCCTGTTGTTTAGGTCTATATCATTCTGTTAAGAATCTTTTCAACTCCAGTTAAGAATTACAACCCCTAGTTAATATCAAATGTTACTAATTTAATTATTTCTCTAAATAGGAAGTGTATGGAATGGAACAGGATGTTTGGGACGTTTCAGAAAAGAACAAAGATTGCTGGAATCATAAGGGAGGTCAGTGCAGGCTACAAAGATAACCCAAGAAATCTCAGCAATGAACTGCTATGATTGGTTTTGCATTATTACTTTTGGTTTGAAATAACTTTTAAAAAAAATTTTTATGCATCCAACTGTGAGTAAAAACATTCTTTTCACAGAGGTTGTGCAAACTCCTGTATATATAAATTACATTTTATCATGTTAGTAGTTTCGCAAAATAGATCTGAGGTATGTGAATTAGAAAAGAAATATTTATTTTTCTATTTAAAATAGGACATGATTTTCTCTTACTTTAGGCTGCTAAGCTTCAGATGTAGGATGAGAAAACAAAGACTCGGTATTGACTTTCAAAGTGAAATAGAAATGTTAAATTAGTTGCTCAGTGATGTCAATTCTTACACAGAGGTGAGAACATTTTGTTAAAAATTAAACAGGCTTTTTAAAGCCTTCTTTTCAACCATCAGTGGTTTGTTGGTTTGATTTTTTTCCCCCAGAAATCAGATAGATCTTTCAGACCTTCCCTTAAGCCTAAACATGGCTTCTTTTACAAAATTTTTGGTACAGCACACCCTAAAGAAAAATCTAAACTCACTATTTCAAGGGAAATACCAGTGAAATAGATTTTACATGGGAACCTTATGTTCAAATGATGAAATGTTATTAATATAAATGTAATTCACAGCATGAAGTTTGGAAAATATTTCTCATTTTGCATTCTAAGTTACTTGTGCTGTAGTTAAAGTTTTAACCTGCCTTGATTAAGTATGTCACTCTGAATATTTGTTTACTCTAACTGAATAGTTCATATATTTGTTACTGTCATCTCTGCATTTTTAAAATTAGAAGTTTAGTTTGTTCTAATTTTATTGTAACTTTACCTCTTCTAATTATTGGGGTTTTTTTAATAGTTCTGAACTGAAGAAAATTGTGTATTTCGTTATTTTATCTTGACTAGAGTCTAGTATCTCAACACAGACACAAGACTGCTGTGCAATTTATGTTCAGAGGCTGAAAACATTTCCTTTTACTCAAGTATTTATATAATTTGTGTGGTATAGAGGAATGACTTGCTCTTTACTTTGAAAGCACAGCTGAATGCTGCACTGCTGTGTGTAGCAACCTTTTTTTGTAGAATTGTGTGATCAGACAAACTTCCCAAGAGTTGGGAAATCCACAGGTGTTCTTTAGTCTGAGGGACTGAAATTGATATCTCCTATTTCCAAAGTGAATATCCCAACAATTAAGCCAGAAACTACTGATGCTTCTTTTATCTGGTGAAGATTTCAATAAGAAAGCGCAGCAGATTTTCTATTTCAGTGGAAGTTTTTTGTTTCAGAGTATTGTGGTAGCAGGCTTGGTACCAGTATGTTTTATCTATGCTTAGTGGCAGTAGAAAATAAGATTTATGCTTGAAGTTCTAGTGGGGAGGGATACAGCTACTCTCAAACTAAAAACCACCACTCCCAGAAACTTATTTTGTTGAAATAAAGTACTCTGAAACTAGTGACACAAGATTAATTCACCCATACAACCAACTTTTCAGTTCCTACTTTTATTCCAGTGTTTGTCTGATACAAACTGCAGAAATATTCTTGCGATTATCCTTAGGAGGGGACACAAAACCTTGTATCTCCATCATCCCCACTTGAATTCTTACTCCGTATTCTAAACATAAATATGGATAGGTAAGTCCTTTTTTATTTCTTTTCACCATCCTCACTTGCTTTTCTGGCTGCATAGAATCGTTGAGAGGTGAATGCCAAGCAGTCTTGTGTGGGAAGTCAGCTAAAATTACTGTATCTGTAAACATACACAAAATGTAGACACCTAATTAAGAGCACTTGGGTTTCAGTTTGTTTACTTTGGGGCTTTCTCTCCAGAGAAATATGCCAGTATTACCTGTGGGGTATCATGATTCTTATTTTTCTTTTTTTTTTTTTATGCAAGTTGACAACTGAATTTCATAAAAAAGCACACTGAATAAAACGGTGGAGGCAGTGCTTCTCACACCAGGAGCATGGGCTAGTAAGAGAGACCAAGAAAGGAGGAAGAATCCCTTGAGCTGGAGCTTTAGGCGAGCACTTCAGAAAGTGAAGCTATACCTCAGGCAACAGAATACATTAGTGCCTTTTTCTGAATCTTTCTCATTAATTTGGATACCTAAAATCATAATCATTTTCAATTAAGACAAAAAAACCCCACCAACAACCAGCTACTGAAGATCTTTTCTATGGCGAATATCCTGAAACAGAAACATATTACTCAAGTATGTATATTCTTTTCTAGTAGAAAACCCTACTGTTATGCAGAAAATTACAGGTAATACAGGTTCTTTAAAAACTGAAAATAGATTAATTTAAACTTTTAATAATCTGTCCAAAATAGTCTTAATGCATATAAACATCATCAACTAATAGTCTTAAGGAGTACAACGTAAATACTTAAATATGTTAGACCATCCTGTAATACAGTCTTGTAAAAGTCTCTTGTGTTACATGACTTAGTCACAGGACAATGTGTTTGCACCCGAAGAAACAACTGATTGATAGGCATCTTGACATGATCATAAAAGAGTTTAATTTGCTTCACTGATCTTTTGATAAGAAATAAAAGTACCTCACCATCCTACTGATTTTCATCTTAACATGAAAGGATATGAAAGTTTATCTTAAAGCTGTAATTACAGTATTTCTTGCTGCATCGCTGGTTGTTTTGTTTGGTTGGGGTTTTTTTATGTGGCTTGCTGATTACCACGCAAATGTATTTTTGACTCACATGTCAATCATCAGTATCCCACCTTCAGTCATCAGTTTTCCTGTGGCCTGATGACAGGGCTTAAGACTGTAAACTCATGACAGTTCACTGTGATTACTTTATCAGATCTGAAATTAAGTTAATATTGCAGCATTGTCTGTTTTTCTGAGTAGATAAGTGTTAATTAATTCAAATAATTGACTAATCAGCCATTTTTTTTCACAAAGCATGTCATTTGAGACATTAATAATTATGAGAAAGTGTTGATGATAAAAACAATAAATGTTCTCTACCTTAAAAAGCAGTGTTTGTCTGCAACCTATCTTACATGCAAGTCTCTGATATACCCAGTCTCAAGTCTTTAATTTATTTGGCATTTGCTATTGTGAGGATACTTTAAGTTATTACAGTGTCTTTTCTTCCTTAGTCCTCTTGAGAATGACCCAAATAGCATACAAGATTGTATCACTCTAACTGTACATATAAGCTTCTCCTATTTCCTTGCATATCTTGGAGTGATATTTCCAAAGACTTAGAATTTATGCTACTGATTTGCAGTAGCTATCATTCAGAACATTCATTTTCATGAGGAAATGCACCCTATAGTCCCAGAATGCAATACTTGAAGCATGTTGAGTATTCTTTCTTGTCACAATATCTTCAAGGTCCTTGAAATTTCCGTCATTCCAAAGCACACTGTCCAGGACAAAATGTGCAAACCTGATGTTCTATTTTGTTAGCTTTTTTAACCCTTATGATTTATGGTATGGATTTTTGTGGAAACATTAGATGGACTTTGAATGCCATCACAGAAGATGCATTACATTAGTCTGTAACTTCAGTTCAGAGTATGCTGAAGACAGCTCACTTCTGAAACTCATTACAATCACAGTTAATTACAGAATCACAGAATGCTAGGGGTTGGAAGGGATCTCTGGAGATCATCTAGTCTAATCTCCCTGCTACGGGAGGGTCCCCTAGAGGAGATTACACAGGAACACATCCAGGCAGGTTTTGCATGTCTCCAGGGACAGAGACTCCACAACCTCCCTGGGCAACCTGTTCCAGAGCTCAGTTACCCTCAGAGTAAAGAAGCATTTTCTTATATTTACGTTAAACCTCCTGTGTACCAATTTGTGACCTTTGCTCCTTGTTCTGTCACTGGATACCACTGAGAAGAGTTTCACCCCATCCTCCTGACACTCACCTTTTAGATGTTTATAAACGTTGATGAGATCCTCCCTCAGTCCCTTTTTCTCTAAGATAAAGTGACCCAGCTCTCTTAGCCTTCTTAATGTGCCCCAGGATGGCACTGGCCTTCTTGGTTATGAGGGCACATTGTTGGTTTATGGTCAGCCTGTTGTCCACCATGACTCTCAGTCAGAAACATTCAGTCTGAGAACATTATTTCCCTTCACAGCAGCTGAAATCAAGTGAATATTATGTTTAATTCGAAGTGATTCCTGTAAGATTCTTAACTTTTTAGTAACTTTGGCAAATCTGCATAATTTATGCTTCAGGTAACTTCATTTAATCCTAACTTGACCATTTATTTTAAATTAGCATATTTACATTTTTATGACAAGTGGCTAACAGGGCTATTTAAGGTTCACAAAGTTTCTTCATATACTTATATAGCTATGTTTGATTATAGAGTTTTGGTATTCTCCAGTGTATTGGAAAAGATGAAGGACACAGTTTTGTAGTTATAGGAAATATAAAAAAACTGGTTTAGGGACAGTAAACTAGAAAAGGAAACAAATGAGAATCAGTAGGAAAAAAAAAATAATGAAAAAGGTTGTTAAACATTGCATGCTTACACTTTTTCAGTGTGTCCTAGTTTGATTAATATTGAAAAGCTTTTACAGCCTACAAAAGTTATCAGCAAAACCACATTTGCAGCTTAAATGTTGGGTACATTCTATTTTCTAAACAGTGAGAGTAGCTGTATGATGAGTGCAAAAACTAAACAGGTAACTGGCTGTGCAAAATATACACTCCTGCAATTTACTGTCAGATGCATGACCAATGAATCAGTACATGTTCCAGGGTAAAACATGGATGCAGCAACTGCTTCTTATAAAAACGCTGGAGTTCATAGTTGCTTTTTGTTTGTTTGTTTTGGTGGTGGTGGTTTGATTTTGTTCTGTTTGGTTTTAATTCAGGGTTATGGTTATGTTTAGTTTTATTTGTTTTGTTGTTTTGTTTTGTTTTGTTTTGTTTTGTTTTTGGCCAGTGTTATCACAGAGTTATGATGCTTGCCAGACTCTCTGAATCAAAGAAAACCTAAGAAATATTTCTGGTTTTTAGTTAATTCCATGGCTAGACATTCAGAATCAGTTAGCTGCTTGAAAAAGCATATCTTAGATGAAAAGCAACCACTGTTGACTTTTACACTGTATTTTTAAAGAACTTAGAGACAGTGATTGGCAGACCTATTTTGCTATCTCAAACTTTTCAAAGCTGGAATTTTCTTCACTATCCAGTTTGGACTTTCTTTAAATCATGTAGCAACCTGATAAATATTCAAATAAATAATTGCATACCTCTTCACAGAGAATGACAAGGTGGAAACAAAAAAAACCACCAAACTTTTCTGCCTTCTTAGCAAAGTTTATGCAGTACCAATATGTTCTGATTTTATCAGAGAAATCATCTTCCTTTAGGAGTGGAGAAACTAGCAATTTTTTGACAGCTTCATTATAAGCAAGAGCCTCTAGAGTCCATTGTGTCTGTGACAGAATAAATTAACATATTATTTTCTTTCTCTTTGAAGTTATGGAAATATTTTAGCTAAATATGATTGAAAAGAGCTTAAGTGTTACAAAATGAAAAGATGTCTATTTTCTCTAGAGCATGACCTAAAGCTGTAGGTGTAGCAATTAGCCAGAAAGATTTTTCTGCTGTCAAGGTCATTTTCACATCAAATTTGTAAAAACAGTAGATAAGCAAAATAAAACTTTTTTAGACAGTGCTTTAATCACACTAACTATGGCATTCAATAATCTCTTATTGCTGAAGCTGTTTGCAGGGATATCATCCCTATTTCTGGGGTAGTGTAATTAGTTTTGTGGAAGAGTAATATATGTATTCAATATTGTGCTTTGTCTCTGGTATCATTTAGTTTCATTTCAGTCTTATACAGCTGCTAGCAAGCTCCCAGATGTAACCCATGACACTTAAGAGTTTTAAACTGGAGATCTGCACTAGCTTAAGAAGTTCCTCTGTGATGGATAAAGATATTTGGAATTCCCTTGTTTCAGAGAAATTTCTCAATTCAAAAATTCAATCTCATCTGATTCCCATTTCAGAATGGGAATAATTATTATATAAAACTATAGCCTGAAAGTCCTCAGTATGCCCTCAGCATCAGATTTTAGGACAATATATCCTTGGTTAGCAGATATATCTTTATGGATTTATGGAAACTCTGCAATTCAAATATTAACGTCCACTGCAAACAAAGAAAGGGGGTGCTTGGAGTGTAAGGATAGTGAAAATTGACTGATTCCAGAGAAGAAAATTATTCTAGTTCTGACTTAAATTTAGAACAACTTGAAACCTTTACTGGGAATATTTATATTAGAAAATTTCTAATTTGCATGCAAATTCAGACGTTTCACATTTTTAAGTTGTTTTTCATTCCTCTGCTGACTGGGTCTACCTAAAGAAGAAAGGAGAAGTTTGCTTTAGATTAAAAAGCATAAAATAACTCTCTTAGTCTCTTATATTTTCCCTGTTTTCCTGTAGATTCAGTAGAAAACTCAAAATAAGACAACTGTAGGAAATGAAAAATAGAATAATGTCTAGAGCCACAATCACTGCTGATAGAGCCTTTTTTCTTCTTCCTTATACCCTAGTTATCTAGCATTGGGGAAATCTGGCTTTTGTTTCCTTTTCTGTCACAGAAAATAGTCTTTCACATGTTAAACATACATTCTCTTCTCTGATCAAACATTTGCCTCCTGATCTTCCAGTTTGATAATTTTTTCTCCTGTTGCCCCTTGGACCAGCTGAATTTGATTCCAAGAATCTGCTAGCAGTTTTGAAGTGACCTAATCTGCAATGTTACAGAATTGAATTTTCTTCAAAAGTTATTTTGCACCTGGTATCCTAGAGTCTTTGAGAGACAACTAGGTTAAAAAATCCTAGTGATGCAGCAAAGTCCAAGGAACTTAGAAGTAATGATGATTCCAGATGCTACTGACACCATGATATTCTTCTCCAGAATCTTGTCTATGCATTGCTTTCAGGCTTGGTAACTGATAGATGGACAGGGAAAAAACTTTATTAGAATTTTGACTGTTTTCATATTTTCCTTTCTTGTCTACTTTCTTTCATCATTGTTCAAAAAAATAATATAGCTGATAGAAGCATTAACAATGCAGAAAACAAATACATAGGAGAGATTGACTTTTTTTCTGTAGTATAACAGTGTATATCACATTTCATAGTCACCAACAACAAGTTACCAAAAGTACTCTGAATTCCTTATAGCTCTACAGCTGTCCAAGTAAACATTTTAGATTTTATTATTTTTAGGAAGCAAACCAATTAGATGGAGCTAAGAGAGGAAATGCTGCTGATACATGTGAGAAAAACAAAACAAAATACAAAACTAGCTTAATAGCATCTAGTTTCTCTTAAGCAAGGGTTGTTACGATGAAAATTGTCATGAAAGTTTTGAAAGCCCATTGTATTTGTGAGTTTGTGAGCTCATATATGTGTGAGCCATGGAGATCAGCCAGGCAAGCAACATGCTGTTTGAAACTTTCTCATTTCATGAAGAGCTATGCAAAATACTAGAGCAATATTTGAGGGACAGAATGTCATCCAGTGGGACCTGGAGAAGCTTGAGAAATGGGCCCGTGTGAACCTCATGAGGCTCAACAAGGCCAAGTGCAAGGTCCTGCACATGGGTAAGGGCAATCTGCAGTATTAATACAGGCTGGGAGGTAAAGGAATTGAGAACAGCCCTGACAAGAAGGACTTGGGGGTATTGGTGGATGAAAAACTCAATGAGAGATGGTAATGTGTACTTGTAGACCAGAAAGCCCAGTATTCTGGTCTGCATCAAAAGAAGCATGACCAGCAGGTCACCAGAGGTGATTCTCCCCCTCTACTCTGCTGGAGTTCTGGACCCCTGATTTAAAGAAAGACATGAACCTTTTGGAGTGGGTCCAGAGGAGGTCCACAAAAATGACCAGAGGTCTGAAACACCTCTTCCATGAAGACAGGCTGAGAGTGTGGGTTGTTCAGCCTGGAGAAGAAAAGGCTCTCTGAAGATCTTGTAGCAGACTTCCATTAATTAAAAGGGGCTTATGAGAAAGATGAAGAGAGACTTTTTAGCAAGGCTTGTTGCAGTAGGTCAAGGAGTAAAGGTTTAAACTAAAAGAGGGTAGATTTAGACTGGATACAATGAAGAAATATTTTACAATGAGAACAGGTTGCCCAGAGAGGTGATAGAACCCCCATCCCAGGAGACATTCAAGGTCAGGGCTCTGAGAAATCTGATTTAGTTGAAGATGTTCCTGTTCATTGCAGGGGGATTGGACAAGATGACCTTTAAATGTCTTCTCCAACCCAGACTATTCTATGATTCAGTTCTGAGACCTGTCCTTCCATTCTTCTAGGGGGTTCTCCTCCAGTATGGTGATGAGAATTGCTTTATAAAATTATCTTTATAGTAACAATGTGGTGCAGAGAGGTCCAAGACAAGACTTCTGGTTATTTCAAGTATGGAAAGTCTTCATTATTAAAACATTTATAAGAGATGAATCTTCTACAAATTTACTTTTTGCTTTCATAATCTTTCCACTTCTTGTATGCAAACATTTGTCAGAATGCTTTTTTCTTTCATCATTAAAAATAGCTTGATTCCATGGAAACTAGTATTTAGAGTGTTTATTTGTGAAAATTACTGTGTATGCACATAGCCCACTAACTCTACTTTACAAAGTTTGTCATATGTTTTGGCTATTTAGATTTACTCTTCATTCTAGCTTTTTTTCCTGTCTATTTGAGAAGTAACAGCCATTTGGAATTAATTATCTCAGGCACATATTAATTGCAGAAGCTTAAGATGCAACTGGGAACTGAATGTCATGTGTATAAGTATGTGAAAAGAACAAGGTAGATACTGAAAAATAAAGGAAGTACTTAAATCATACATTGAATTATGTTGTCTTGACTGTATCATATTAATGACAGTGCAATATAGAATATTTAGTAATACTTGTACATAGTAAGCAATACTTTGTAGAAATGAGCAGGAGGAGAAAGTATAGAAACTTAGACCTGTCCTCTAAGATTCTCAGAGAAAGGCTAATCTACTAAAATAAATTGTCTGTACTCTTCATTATTCTCAAGAGGTTCATTATTCAAGAGGTTATAGAAATACGGCTATAGTTATTCAGTTGTTTATTGGTTCTAATTTAATGTTTTGGTTTTAAGGCGTCTTTTACTTAATGACAATAATTATTTAAGTTGTCATTATCTTTTGATTTAAACATTTTTTACAGATCTGGATGTGTTCTAAACTGGTATCATACTGTGCAAAGCCATACAAATTTAAGACACCTGCAAATTTTGTTTCTTCTTCTGCAATTACCAGCATGTTATTTTGGTTTAACTTGTTTTGGTAGATGTATATGTATTTAAAATGTATGACATAATTGAATACATACATGTTAAAAAATAATAAATCAAAGATCAGCAAGAAGTAGAGCAAAGAAATTAAATTTGGAACGCTGCATATGAAGAGTCATACCATACAAAAGAAAAAATAAATAAATTATAAACCAAGCTGAATTGTACAGCAGTTTATAAGATATATTTTTAATAATATGTGTAAGACTTTTTTTTTTTTTTTGACTGATTCAATTAATTACTGATGGCACAACTTTTTTTCTATTTCACATTAGCATCACAAAAAGGATAGGCCTTTGCTGCTCTTGCAAAACCATCAGTTGAGCATGCATTATACACTGGTGAACTGTAAAGTCGTTCTTGAATTGTTAATGTCTTATTGTCAGTATGATGAATTGTCTTTTGAAAGAAGTAGCAATGTCATCTTTAGACAGATGCAAGGTTGTAATGTATATTATACAACAGTATTTGCATAATGTTGTGCTATTGAATAGTACTTTAAATTCAAGCATTAAAAACATGGAGCATGAGAAATTTTAATTTTTAGTAAAACTGGAAAACATTAAACATAAGCAACTGAAACACTGTAATTATTGTATCTAATTGTTAAACTATATCTTTCAGATTATTCTTGAATCTGAAATATCTCCTGTGGCTGACAAGTTTCAGTATTAATTATCAGCCAGGTCATTAGTTGTATATATAGGATTTCTCAGTGACAGGCAACATTCATTCTCATTATTCTTTAATTAAGATGGTAACAAATGAGGTTGCAGTGAAAAAGGTTAGAGTATCATCAACAGAAAGCATTCCAAGTCCAGACAATTGCATCAGAAAGACATTAAATGTTCAGTGGTCATGGTGGAGGCAAATGGACTATTTTATTGTGGGTTTTTTCTGTGCTCAAGGATCTGTGATTTCTGGGCAGGTGAAAACATTCCCATGTGTCTAAACCTGCTCACTGGCAATCTGTCTGACAACACAGATACCCACATCTTCATCAAAGTAGGAAATCTTAATCCTGGCAGCAGTTTAGAGGAAAATATGGACAATTTCATGTTTGGGTTCAATGGCAGATGGCAAATATATTATTTTAAAATATCCAGATATAAACTGTATATCTGTACAGCATGCACCAGTAAATGATCTCTGCCACATAACCCTTGATAAGGGAAAATCAAATTAAATTAATACAGGCACAGGAAACATTGAATAAACTAAAAAGACAGTTAGCTTACTGCAGGTCTTAATCTATGATTATCAAATTCCAGCATCCTCCTTAGCGATGTAGATTTTCCTGCAAATAATCCATCTCAAGGTCCCTCAGTGTGTTGGGGGTTTTTTATTATTCTCTTATGATTGCTGAAGACTGGGTCCTATGCTCTAATTGACATCTTTGAATCCTTCCACTATGCATTCCAAAATAATACCAAGAATATGTAGCCTCTATGTGCTGGGCTGACCCTGACTGGAGGCCAGGCGCTTGCCAAATCTGCTGCATCACTCCCCATCTCAGCTGGACAGGGGAAAGAAAATACAAAAGGCTCATGGTTTGAAAGAAGGACAGGAGAGATCACTCACCCATTACCATCACAGGCAAAACGGTTTTTGGGAAAATTAATTTAATTTATTACTAATCAAATCTGAGTAGGGTACTGAAAAATAAAATTAAAATTAAAAGTGAAAATTAAAAACACCTTCCCTCCCTGCTTTCCAGGTTTAATTTGATTTCCAATTTTCTCTACCTCTTCACCCCCAGTGGCACAGGGGGGTGGGAAATGAGTGTCGCAGTCAGTTCATCACACGTTGCTTTTCCTGCACCTTCTCCCTGAAGGGGAGGACTCCCCACACTCTTCCCCTGCTCAAGTGCGGGTTATCTTCCATGGGAGACAGTCCTCCATTCTTTTCTCCAACATCAGTCTACCCCATGGGCTACCGCTCATGAACTGCTTCAGCATGGGTCCTTTCCACAGGGTGCAGTCCTTCAGGAACAGACCGTTCCAGCACGGACCCTCTGTGGTGTTGCAGCATCTCCTCTCCCTCCTTCTTCACCGACCGTGGTGTCTGCAGAGCTGTTTCTCTCACATATTCTCATTCCTTTCTTTGGCTCCTGTTACTCAGGTTTTTTGTTCCTCTTCTTAAATATGTTATCCCAGAGGTGCTACTACTCTCACTATTTGGCTTGGTCTTGACCAGCATCAGGTGTATCTGGAAACTGGCTGGCGCTGGCCCTATTGTACATGGGGGAAACTTCTAGCAGCTTCTCACAGAAACCAAGCTGGTAGGTCCCCTCAGTACCAAAACTTAGCCACAAAAACCAAATACACCTCATTAAGAAAACAGTAAACCAACCGTTTCTAGTACCCTGTAGGGAAGGAAGGCTGCATTTTTTTCAAGTAAAAGTTTTGTAAATAGCCTGGGATTAAGTCTTCTCTTCCAGTTAAAACAAGCAAACAAAAACTAACAAGATAGTCTCAAATAACTGAACTGAGGCTATGTAGAGTTGACCCAGTGCTTTCTCTCTGGCCTCAAAATCATCAGGTATAAGAATAATATTCTTCAAATCTAGCTAGATGCATTAGGAGGCATTTTACAGTGCAATATTGTTGCTGCTATTGGCATCTATGTATATTTGATTGTAATTGAATGGCAAGTATTTTCTTACTCATGGATCTCAATTATCTTTTTTGGTAAAATTTCTGGAATAGCTTTTTTGCTTTTATGTCCTAATTGGTTCATGTGTCTGTCTCTAAAATTAATTATTTTTGTGAATAATTAGATGATTGAAAGTGCAATTGTGAAGCTGCATTCCAAAGCTCCACTTAAACTGTTTTGGAGGTATTTTTTAGGAGACATCTCTTACTGTGCCAGAAACAGTGATCCTTCTTAAAGTCCAAGAACTTTTTCACTTTGATTTTTCCTACCAGAGATAGCTCTTGCAAGACATGAAGAAACCGAGTGTGATTTAATTGCCTGGGGGATGGGGGCAGTGGGATGAGCAGGGACGGAGGGTACAAAAAGTGGAAAGAAAAAAGGGCATAAAATAAACTTCGAATTTCAACTCTCAATAAGAAAAAAATACATTTTCTAAAGAAATTGCAAAAAAAATGTACAAGTTACAGTGCCTAAACATCTATTGAGATCTTATAACTGTACAAAAAAAAAAAAAAAAAAAGTATGATAAAACTATTTATATGGATAGAAGTATATTTTTATTATATTTATTATATTAGCAAGATGCTACTACTTTCTGTACAATCTCTGATAAAGAGCTGATATTTTAAATCAGCTTTTTATGCCACAAATCCTTCAATTTCCAAATGAAGTGTGAAATCTCTGTATACTATTTGTCTTTTACAATATGAGTGGTTCATAGAAATAGTGTTTTTGGAGATTGCCACAAAATTGAGAACACTCTGGAAAACAACTAGAAATCCAGGTGGATGGGTGGTTAAGTTTTTTTTGAGGTTAGTACTTTCCTGCTACATAAAACTGTAAACAGAATTCTGGATGGAGATGTTGCCGTAGAATTTGGATCCTTTTAGTAAAAGCTTGATATACATGATCTGTGAAAGTCAACATCTCCACTAATCTTTCCATAAAATGTCAAAGACCAGAATGCAAACAGCAATTATTCAATGAAGTAAAGGGGAAAAGATGCACATTATGAGAAATGTAATCTGCAAGGTAGATTATTATTTTTCCTGGGCACATCTACAAAATGACAATCTGTACAATGTCATTACTTTATGAATACTTTTTCAATTTAGTAGAACAGAATAGAATAGATGGAGTGTATGTATTCATATGGACTTCAGATGGACAATGAATATTTATGTTATATATTTGGATTTTGAATATTTTATGTCTCATAATCCAAGCTAAACTACCTTTAAGAGAATTAAATTCAGAAGTCTGAATATTAAGGAGTTAAAATTTAATCAACGATTAAAAGGATAAACTTGAATCCTCAGGCATTTGTGACCACCTCTGATTTACTTGTTAGTGTACATGAAAGCCATACATAGAAACATATAGTATATTTGGCAATCAGATAGACTGTTTGATCTCCTTTTTTTGTTGTTTACTCACTCTTTTTTATTATTGACAGTTTGTTTGCCATGTTTATGAAGCCAAGCCTCTTCTGTAAATAAAATAATTATTTTTATACCCATTAGGTATTGTGGAGATATACGGGTTTTATTAGTTTAATACGTATGACATTTCACTTTTACATAAAGAAAATAATTTAGAATTTATGTGTGGAATGTGACTGCAATGTAGGATTCCGTTAAGACTGATACTTAAATTTAGGTATGTAGAACCACATGTCAACATAAATGTTTCCCTTATAGCTAACACTACCAGTGGAGCCCAGAGAGCTCGGATACCTAAGGCAGAGTTCACCTATTCAAACATCATTTTAGTCAACCTAAAAAGTTAAACTGTTTCTGGCTGCTATTCCAGCAACGCACAGATTCTCCCATAGTCTCTAGCATATCTCCAGCCTTACGTGTATGAGAAACCACTCAGTGCTGGAAGTGGTACTTAACATTTCCTATTAGACAACAATATTCCATGTACAACATCTAGACAGGAAAATAATCCTGCTTCTGTTGACTACCCTTTCTGGCTCTTCATTGACTACAATAGATTAGCCACCAAGTTCACACATATTTACATAATACTGGTTTCCATAATTCTGTAAGAAATCCCATCCAACCACCTGCCATATCCTCTCTGGATGTGATCCACAAACTTCAGCCTGGTATAAGGTTATGTTGTGTTTCTAAACGTTCACATAATCACTGTAGAATTCTTTACTTTCCTTCACTCATACAGCTATAAAAAGGAAATTTTTATATGATAAACAGAATATTAAGAATAACAGGCAAACCAACTACAGAGAATCAAAAATTCTCTTTTGTTCCTTTATTAAAAAATAAATAAATAAGAATTAATAGTACAATGGTTATCTTGAAATTGAGTTAATGATTAAAGATTTTGGGTTTTGGAATATTTATAGCTACTATAATAATATAACATTTCAAAATTATATGTTCGGTAGAATAAGGAAGAAAAACATATTTAAAAAATAAATATACACAAATATAAGTTACATTGCTCCACTACCGCCACCTATGCAATGACAGAAAATATTTTATATGGGAAATATTTTTTAAAGTTGCTCTTTTGTCTGTCTATCTGCCTGGTTATGAATTTATATATCTCAAATCTCTTGTTGCCCTTAAGGTCGTAGCCTCCAGAGGACTTCTACTGTACATAATATTTGAAATGAAGAGTTTCTTTTGCAGAATTTTTTTCCATGGTACAGTTGTATTGCTGAACATATGTGTATCATGTGTAACATATGTGTATCATGTACATGCCGCGGCAGTGTAAATGCTACTTTTCTATAATACCTGTTCTTGTTTCTTTTTATAGAGATAATAAAACTCTTGTCTGAAGTTAAAACTGAAATCAGTCTATAAACACAAAATCTTATTCTAAATTTAAAGATACAGAAGTGTCAAGTTTTTTGCAGTTTTTGTTCCATGCCATTTTTCAGTGCTTAAATGTCAGTGACTTGATGTGCTATATTTCGTGTTATTATAAAAAGTATAAATATATGTGAATATTCCTCATTAACATATGCTAAACCCTGTCTCTAATGTCAGAACAGCAGTGAAATATTTAAATAGGCATAAAACCTTTATTTAAATTAGTCTCTAATCACTTCAGTTCTAAGTATCTCTTCTTTATTTCTGTTTTACTGATAAGTTAGCAGCTAAAATAAAGGAGGTTCTGAAGAAAAATATTTCATCAGTTATAACCTGAGACCTCTAACCTTTAGGATTGCGAAACAGAAATAAAAGCCATTCTCATCTTGACAAACCACAATCATTACTGAATATTTTGACAGATTCTGAAATTATTTTTAATATAATATAATTTTAAAATCCTGTTCTTTCATCTCAGTGGTCTTTATTTATGTTCCTTTAATAATTATGAGAATTATAACAATTACTATATCATTGATGATCAAAGTATACCAGAAATAAAATATTATCCTATGACAAAGTCTGCATCCTACTGCATTAAGTTTCCAACATAAATTTCACCAACCCACTTTATCAGGATAAAACCAAAAGGCCAGGGAAATCTTGAACAAACTGATATCCCTGAGTATGTCTGAGAAAAGCGTTTTCCTTGTAGAATGTTTTGTTTGTATTTTATCCAGTGACTGCTTAATACAAAATTCATATTAAGTCCAGGGAGACAGAACTGGAAGTCCTACTCCTTTTTTAGTTTCTACTCCACTAAAATTTTATCTCCGTTAGATAATGTATACCTGACACAAGCATTCAGAGTTCGGTTTCCAAAGCTTATATATCTTCTACACAAAGGCAGATGAAATTGGTCAAGCAAAAAAAGACAGCATTTCCATTTTGAGCCCTGAGTAACTCCTAAGCAGAGCAGTAAGAATTTAAGAGCAGTGGAAGAATGAAAGAAATATGTGTAAGTTGCTGCTTAGAAGAGTTAATATATGTCAAGTTTTCCCAATCTTCTCCTTTAGTTATGATGCTGAATGTCGGGCTTCAGTGGTAAAACAATTTTTCGTGGTGTTTCAATGCATTACACATCTTATTTAAATAGATCAGACTAGACTAGACTAGACTAGTTCCAGTTGGAAGTGACCTAAAACGATCATCTAGTCCAATTGCCTGACCACTACAGGGCTGACCAAAAGTTAAAGCTTGCTAGTAAGGACATTGTCCAGTATCACATTAGAATAAAATGCAACAAAGGAAGTTACAAGTATATTACTAAACATGGTTTCAAGGCAGATGTAAAAAGAATAAAAGTGTCATAGAAAAACTTAGTGAACCCTCCAGCTTCCATATTAGAAATGGAAAAAACCTTATCCTCAGCTTGTTTAGAGAGCCATTACACAATGTATAACCCTGGGGCCTGAGTTACAGGTAGTTCTGCATATTCTCCTACTCAATACTGAACACAGCACTGAAAAATCCTTTGTTTAGTGGTTTGGATTTTTTTTTTTTTTTTTTAATGATATTATAATCCTGTTGGCTGTTCAGTAGTCCAAATGATGTAAAGCAATGAATACAACAATGAATCAAAAAAATTATAATTCTTTGTATGGTTTTAAGGTTCTTGAAAATATAACTGCAAGTTACATCATTACTTGATCTGGAGGATACTAAATCAGAATTTTTTCAATTATCTATCTCAGCATTAGCTGTGAGGAAAACTGAATGATTGTATCTGGGTTGCATAAATCAAGCAACAAGCCCCTGGCATTCTAAGCGTGGTGCATATTTATTGTGATTGTCATCTTGAAGACAGACAGGTCCAGTTTTAAAGAGCTTGATTTTCTGAATCAAATACACAGCTGAGCAAATTTTTAATTCATTGTATTTGTTACACCATAGAAAGGTGATGATGCCTTTCTGTTGCTTTACTCTTTTCATCAAATAGCTATGTGAGAATGCTGGAACAAAGTACATGAAAGTAGTTTACGAAACAAAGAATCAAACTGTATAAAGAAATATGAAATTACATCTACTTTTCCAGTAAACACTCTTCATGGTTCTTAGAGTGTGTATTAATCAGGGATGTAGCACAACCAAGAAAGCATGAGAGCAGGTTCTTACAGAAATGATGGTTACAGGTTGGGTTTCTGAACTTTACTATAACATCATTAAGCTCTATATATTTCTCTTAATGGTAATTCGATTTTGCTTTCTTAGAAATAAATCTTAATATGACACTTATGTGGTACTTGTGTAGCACTTAGGAAAACCATGTGTAAAAAAGAACAATCACAAACCTTTTCTATAAGAAAGATAATGAAAATGAAAAACGTGTCATAATCTGGTTGCATACAAAATAAATTGTGATACAGCTAAATCTTTTATTCTTACTCTTTGAACTCAAAGAGACAAAATATTATTTCATCCACATACAGATGATTGGCACTTTATCAAGAAAATTGTACAGCTGCCAGTATAGATCCCTAAAGAAAGAACCATTATTGAATGAAAATGTACAATTTAACTTATTAAAACCTACCACAAATGTCTGTGCTTTCTTACCTTGTTTAATATGTAAGATCCATGAAAAAGAATGCAGACCTTACGTTTAAGAACATAATGAAATCATACTAGTGAATACATTTTTTTCTGATATATTTCTATGAAGTAGCAATTTAGGGA
>NW_009952366.1:3245950-3260893 GCF_000747805.2 Chaetura pelagica | reverse complement strand
CCTTTCCCCCTTCCATCTTTTTTTTTCTGGATACATAAAAAAAAAGAATAGGAAATGCATGTTTCATATGGGGAGATGGGTTGCCTGGCAACAACGTCAGTGTCAATTTCTCTTTGGTATGTAGTATGTGTCCGTGCCTAAAATGCTATTTATCTTCATTAGACTTAAGTAATTTAGGTTGTCAAGTCTCCAGTGACCATTAGGTATCTGATAACCATATATTTCGTGCTCGATCAGATACATTTACAAGCAAAATAAAAATAACATAAACTCTCTATCCCATATTTCCAGATTATGATATCATTAGCACGGGAGTGTTACCATGCTTTCTGTTACCTATTCTGATTGGTATCCATTTAGAAAACTGTACAATGGAAAGTAAAAATCAAGCCTTAATTACCAACCCTCCTTTGAACAATGGCATTGTTCTATGACTGTCTTAGCATTATGATGTCTGTTGCACTTCAATTAAAAATTCTTAAGTTACTTTTTCCACTGTATCACCCAATAAGGCTGACAAACTGATTAAAGCAATGAAAGCCTGCTCTGGATCACCATATACACAATTTCATTCTATTAGAAAAAAACCCAACACAACCAACCAACCAAAACCAACAACAAAAAAAAACCCCAAAAAGCAACCCCCCAAAAAACCCTATATATCTTTATGTGTCTGTATAGAGATATAGCTACATATCTATGCACATGTATCTAAAAATATGTATGTATGTATCTGCATGTGTGTATAAAACCCCCTGACATTTCTGCCCCAAAGCTGTGCTGCAGCTGAGAACCAGAAATTACTATGTCAACATCATCTTTTAATTATTTATTCCTCTTCAGATGAAAAGAAGATATGCTGTTGATCATAAAGTTTCTCAGGTGACACAGAGAATCGCACTTTTCATATCCATAAGATTTCCAAAAATCCTGACATTGATTGAACTAGATGATATTCAAAGGCCCCTTCCAACCCCAACCACGCTGTGAGTCTGTGAATAGGTATATATTTACACTTGAAGGTGTCACAGTTTGACTCAGGATTGGCAACTAAACCAGCGACAACAATGATCTTGGTCCCGTCCCCCTCCCACCCAGGGAGGGAAAGAAGAGCGAATAAGGAAAGAGAGACTTTCTGGATTGAAAACTAAACTAGAAAACTTTAAGTAAACAGTAATAAGAAGAAAATATATACAATTATATACAAGTATGTTCAGGAACATGCAAAAGCCTCTTGCCTCCCCCTAACATCTCCTGAGCAGTCAGTAGTTCTGAAATGTCTCAGAGCTGCTGGAGAGAGCAGCAGAGTAGACAGGAGCTGAGGGGAGAGCCTGGGGATCAATGGCGATGGATAAATGGAGTCCTCTCTGAACACCGGCCATGAACAGAAGAGAATGGAAAAAGAAACAGGAAGGGGCTTGACTTCCATGATCCCTGACTTTACACCGAGCTTACATAGATATTTGGAATAGAATGCTTTGGTCAATTTTGCTGTCCATCTAGTCCACTCCTCCCTGTGGAAGGGTTGCAGTTACAACTCTTTCCGATTACAAAAAATTAAGACTAGAACTTCAGAAATGAAGGAGGAAAGAAAGAAAAAGACTTAGAGATATTGTGTGTGCATATCAGCTCCCTATTAAGACATAGTAACCTAGGTGTCTGCATGTGACAGAAAATAATGGAGTTCAACATCCTGAAAGGAGTGATGAAAGAAGTAGCAGTCTTTAGAACCCTGAACTTCATCAGATTTTGATTCTTTCAAGGAAATGGTAGGTGGGATCTCATGGGAACCAGCTCTGCATAGCAAAGGAGAACAGAAAAGATGTTAGGTCTTTAAGGACTTCAAGTGCAAGAAAAGCCTATCCTGACACTCAGAAAAACAAGTAGATAGGAGACTAACTTGGCTAAGTAGGGAGCTCATACTAGAGCTTCAGCTGGAGTTTTGACTACAGACCTCCTCAAGTTCTTTCCAACTTGTATTATCCTCTGATCCTGTGATCCTGTGTGAGCTAGATGTGTAAATTCCAACAACAGCAAATGGAAATCCATAGCTCAATTCATTTAATTAAAACTAGACATCCAGGGCCATTTGAGTTCCCCTAATTTATTTAGAGTATCTACACAGGACTAGTAGAATTTATGGGAGACCTGTGCCCTTCTGGAGCGGCAGCTATTTGCTAGACAGTATACTACAAGGCATTTTGAATGCTGCCAAGTCTATTTGTGAGCAAGGTAATTAAACATCTATTAGAACAGGAAATAGAGACTGAATAGTCTTGTAGTACATGCAAAGGGTGGGCTTCCATGTTCAAGCATGGGTGTTTGAAGTTCTTAGAAATGTCCTAATATTACACTTGTTCTCCAGTACCTAATCCTGACGGATGCAGATATCTGACTGGCCCTTTGTCAGATGTATCAAATATCTTTATTTTAAAACATCACTTGATGCCTTCACAGTATTACTTAGTCCAGGGATTTATAGCACTGCTAAATTAAAGCAGTTTTAAATTATTTTCAGAACAAAAACATCTTCATTTACAGTCCAGTATTGTAGTCAATAATTTTTCATCCCTAGAATTTTTCTCAGATAATATGCTTCATTAAAACTGGCACACTTTTATAATAGACAGAGAAAATCAAGAAAGGGAGCCAGGACACCTATGTGGTTAAAGAATGAACTGCTAGGCAAACTCAAGTGGAAGAAGAGAGTTTACAAATCATAGGGGGGCTGGCCACTTGGGACGAACATAAAACTGTTGTCAGAGGATGTAGGAAGGCAACTAGGAGAGCTAAAGCCTCCTTGGAATAAAACTTTGAAAGAGAGGCCAAGGACAACAGAAAAGACTTCTTCAAATACATTGCGAACAAAACTAACACTAGAGGCAATATAGGCCCACTGCTGGTGACAGAGGATACAAAGAAGGCAGAGTTATTGAATTGAATGCCTTCTTTGTATTTGTCCTTACTGCTGCAGACTGTTCTCAGAGTCCCAGACCCCTGAGGCCCCAGAGGAAGTCCTGATTGATAAAGACTGGATTAGGGATCAGTTAAGCAATCTGGACATCCATAAATACATGGGTCCTGATGGGATGCAGCTGTGGGTGCTGAGGGAGCTGACAGAAGTCATTGTTAGGCCACTGTCTATCATCTTTGATAAGTCATGGGGTACAGTAGAGGTGTCTGAGGACTGGAGGAAAACAAATGTCACTCCAGTCTTCAAAAAGGGCAAGAAGAAGGACCCACGTAACTGTAGACCAGTCAGCCCCATCTCCATCCTTGGAAATGTCATGGAACAGCTTATCCTTGGTGCTGTCTCTAGGCATATCATCGATAAGAGGGTCATGAGGAACAGTCAGCATGGTTTTACCAAGGGGAAGTCATGTTTAACCAACCTGATAGCCTTTTATGAGGACATAACCAGGCAGATAGATTATGGTAGTGCAGTGGATGTAGTTTATCTTGATTTCAGTAAAGCATTTGACAGCGTCTCCCATAGCATCCTCTCAGCCAAACTGAGGAAGTGTGGTCTGGATGATTCGGCAGTGAGGTGGATTGTGAACTGGTTGAAGGAAAGAAGTCAGACAGTTGTGCTCAGTGGGATGGAGTCTAGTTGGAGGCCTGTATCTAGTCAGTACTGGGACCAGTATTATTCCAAATACTCATCAGTGCCCTGGATGAGGGAATAGATTACACTGTCAGCAAGTTTATTGATGATACTAAACAGGGAGGAGTGGCTGACACACCAGAAGGCTGTGCTGCTATTCAGTGAAACCTAGATGGGCTGGAGAGCTGGGCAGGAAGAAATTTAATGAAATACAAGGGCAAATGTAGAGTCCTGCATTTAGAAAAGAACAACCCCGTGTACCAGTATAGGTAGGGGACTGACCTGTTGGAGAGCAGCATAGGGGAAAGGGACCTGGAAGTGCTGGTAGACAGAAGGATCACCCTAAGTCAGAAATGTTCCCTTGTGGCCAAGATGGCCAATGGCATCCTAGAGTGTATTAGAAGGGATGTGGTTAGTAGGTCAAGAGAGGTTCTCCTCCCCCTCTATTCTGCCCTGGTGAGGCCGCATCTGGAATATTGTGTCCAGTTCTAGGCCCCTCAGTTCAAGAAAGACAGGGAACTGCTTGAAAGAGTCCAGTGCAGAGCCACAAAGATGATGGAGTGGAACATCTCCCTTATGAGGAAAGGCTGAGGGAGCTGGATCTCTCTAGCTTGGAGAAGTGGAGTCTGAGGGGAGACCTCATCAATGTTTGTAAATATGTAAAGGGTGTCAGGAGGATGAAGCCAGGTTTTTTTCAGTGACGACCAATGATAAGAGAAAGGGCAACGGATGCAAACTGGAGCACAGGAGGTTCCATGCAAACATGACAACCTTTTATGCTGTGAAGGGGATGCTGGAACAGGCTGCTCAGAGCGGTTGTGGAATCTCCTTCTCTGGAGACATTCAAAACCTGCCTGGATGTGTTCCTGTGTGATGTACTCTAGGGCAGAGGGTTGGACTAGTTGTTTTTTCAAGGTCCCTTCCAACCCGCAATATTCTCTGATTCTGTGATATTGAATCTTATTTTTCTTTTAGTAAAAAATACAAATAAACTGTGTAACAGGCAAGATATAAATGTGATTGCACATAATATTGTTCATACATATAGTAACTAGAAGTAACCATTTCCATCACAACTGTTAAACACCTAAAACAGTGACTCCATTGAAGACCTCAATTTACCATTGTAAATCTTTGCAAATAATCAGAGTTATTGCAGTGTAGTGCAAAAGCATAAATACAGAATCCTAGTATATCTGGCTTCACTTGCCTGAGGTATCGAGGCAGCCTATTTTTTATTACAATTATGGTATCTTAAAGGGCAAAAAAAAAAATCCAGTTACTTTATAAAGGTTTTATAGTTGCCATGCTCTGAATAAAGCAAAAACCCAGACCACTTTTTGAACAGTAAAATTTCCAAGTAATGCATTTGGATTCTGCTTCAACTTTTGAGCCACAGTACAATTATTTTTTTGCATTTTGCAGCACATACAAAGGTCTCCGTTGCTATCAGACCTGTTAGAAAGTGGCAACTTGGAAGAACGAAGGAATTTATTCAACATCCTTAAGGACAGAGCAAGAAAATAAAACAATATTTCTCTGTCGAGTGTCCTTCTTACAACATGATTGATAGCTCAGATCAAAGTGCTGCCACACTTGGCACTGTTGTGCATTTTCTTCTGCTGCAAGCTCAGGAAGAGACAGCAAAAGTCTCTGTTGACTACTTTGCTCCTTATGACTAAAACAGGGCTGTAAGCTTGTATCTCCTCTGTAAGCCACCTTTTCAAGAAATTATAGAATTCAGATGACTAAACGTTCCTTCTGACTTACCTCACAAGGTTTCCCAATTTTCCCAGCTTGCCTGTGTTACCATTTTGATCAATAAACAGACTGAAACAGAAAACACTGTTTCCCCAGCTAACTTCTATACTAATATTTACTTTTTCCATTAAGTACTTTAAGAGAAGCACTTAGGAATAAATCAACAGTTCTTTAAAGGTAACACATTTTATGCATTTAAATATTATCTGTGCAAAAATTTCAGTCAAGCTTTGAGAATAAATTTTCTGTTTGACTCCAGAAAACTGCATAACACTATCTCCTTGATATATTGGCATACATTGTCCAGATGCCTCACTTTATACAGAGGCTATTTTTTCCCAAGCCATTTTTTGTTAGAATTTTAAATTAACTTAAATAATTAAGTTACTAAAATATCAGTAAGAGTTGAAAATAGTGCATTTCAGCACAAATGTTTTCAATTATCTCTTGGTTGTTTGTTTGTTGTGTTTTTTTTAATATTTCCTGAAGACATATTTTCAAGTCCCAAATTTTAAATTCTTTCTCATCTTAGGTTTTCTCCTTATACAAATTCACTTATAACAGTCATGCTAAATTATTTAAAGTTTATATACATTTATAAGTATTTAATTTCAAAAGCAAATTATTTTAAGCCCAATTTCTCTTATATTATACTTCTTTTCATCTTTTTACCCTTACACTGAATAAACAGATGTTATGTTTTCCTAGAATCAATATCACCTAGAGCATATATGTATCTCATTAAAGGCAAATGTACGAATAAGAAAAAAAGAATTTGTAATAAAAGTTGTAAGAACTATCAATGTATTTGGTTAAAAACAATTCAGCAGATTCAAGAGCTGGTGTTGATTTTCTCATTTATTGAAAACAGGAGGTTTTCTACACAGACAATGTTGTGGACACCACGGTTTTCCAGTCAATAGGCAGTCCATTTACAGTCAATTCAGTTTTGGCATGGATATTTGTATGTGATGAGCTAGTATGGTAGGATTAACTCTGTTCATTTCTATGTAAAGGATGGATTTCCTTTAGCATAAAATCATCTATGGATTTTGGTTGGAAGGGACCAGAAAAAGTTGCTCAAAGCCATGTTCAACTTGTTCTTGAACACTTTCAGGGAGGAGGCATCCACAGCTTCCCCAGGCAACTTGTTCCAGTGTCCCACACCCCTCAGGAAAGAACTTCTTCCTAATATCTAATCTAAATCTACCCTTTTCCAGCTTGAAACTATTTCACTTGTCCTACCACTACATGCCTTTGTAAGAAGTCCTTCTCAAGCTTTCCTGTAAGCCCCCTTCAAGTACTGGAAGGCTGCTATAAGGAATCGCCAGAGTCTTCTGTTCTCCAGGCTGAAAGACTTCAACTCTGTCAGCCTGACTTCATAGGAAAGGTTCCAGCCCTTCAATCATCTTCATGACCCTACTCCAGAATTGCTCCAACAGCTCCCTATCTTTATGTTAGGGACCCCAGAAATTTATACAGTACTCCAGGTAGGGTCTCACAGAGGAGAGTAGATGGGCAGAACCACCTCCCTCAAACTGCTAGTAATGCTTCTTGTGATGCATCCCAGGATACAGTTGGCTTTCTGGGCTACAGGCACACATTGCTGGTGAATGTTGAGGTTCTGATCAGCCAACACTCTCAAATCCTTCTCCTCAGAGCTGCTCTTCAATCTCAATCCATTCCCACCCATACTGTGCTTCTGTTTGAGATTTCCCCAACCCATATACAGGATGTTGAACTTGGCTTTGTTGAACTTCATGTGGTTTGCATGGGTTCACCTCTCAAGCCTGCCAAGGTCCCTCTGGATAGCATTCTTTCCCTCCAGGGTGTTGACCACATCACACAGCTTGGTGTCATAGGCAAAATTCCTGAGAGTGCACTCAATCCCACCACCCATGTTGCTAAGAAAGATGTTAAATTGCTCTCAATACTGACTACTGAGGAACACGTCTCACCACAGATCTCCACTTGAACACTGAACCATTGATTGCACCTCTTGTGTGTGACCATTGAGCCAATTTCTTATCCACCATTCTCATCCATTAAGTCCATGTCTCCCAAATTTAGAGACAAGGAGGTCGTATGGGACAGTGTCAAATGCTTTGCACAAATCCAGGTAAATTACATCCTTGCTCTTCCCTTACTCACCACTGCTGTAGCCTCATTGTATAAGGCCACTACATTTGTCAGGCACTATTTGCCGTTAGTGAAGCCACATTGGCTGTCATAATTTACTTCCTTATTTTCTGTGTGCCTTAGCATAGTTTCCAGGAAGATCTGCTCCATAATTTTGCCAGGCACAGAACTGAGGTTGACTGGCCTTAAGTTCTCCAGGTCTTAGTGCAAGCAACTGGACTGCTCGATGGTCTTGACCACCAGCCACAAGGGAGAGAACAACGTGTGACCCAAAAAGCAGCCACTGTGGGGGACCAACCTGACTGGGGAGATTGAGGGACTCAGTGCTGGCAGTAGCTTCTCTCTGTAAAGAGAAGTAGCCTCCTTTGCAAAACAGTTAGAAGACCAAATACTCTACCTCTCCCTGATGACTAATGAGAGTCTACATACCTAATATTCCCATCATGATCTGCCTGGAGTTAACTAATGGGAGGCACTAAGCACCAGACACTATCTAAAGATGTGGTTAATTCCAGGATTCAAAGCCAGCATTTCCTTACTTGGAAAGCAGAAGTAGTCATCAAAAAAATTGATATCTCTTTTTAAATCCCTTCAGAACACCTGCACAGAAAGCTTTAAGAAACTCCCCCAATCTAAAATTACAGTGGGTTCAAACACATACTTCCTAGTTACTATAAAAGTATTCCAAATTAATCTGATTATTTTTAAGGGCAAAGAACCAAGATATTCTTAGGACACTTCCTGGAAAGAGTGAGTGCCTCAGGCAGAGAACAGTTGGGAAGCTGAGATCCTATTTCTTGGGCACATGTTTTAGAATGAAGTGTTGTTAAAAACAGAAAAAATACAGAAAACTAACAAATGCCTACCCTACTCCAATCCTAGAACTCATTAATCTCATTTAGTTTTAATTGCCTGTTCAGCAACAATTTAAAAAAAATATTTTGTTTTGAATTTTATGCACTCCAAGTACATTAAATAGAAACTTTAAGGCCTACATGTGAGTTTAGAAACTTACCCACTAGTCTCAGAATCACAATAAAACGTAGGGTTTTTTTCTGGGCTTTTTGACTGCTCAGCTCACTGCAAATCTCAGTGATTTCATATATAAAAATATAAATAGGGTTGAGCGAATTCTATCAAATTATGCTTGCTTATGAGTCATCTTATGTTTTTCCAATTGCAACTTAAAAGGAAGATCTTTGTATGGGAAATGTTTCCTGTGTACATGCAGTTCATGAAAAAATTCTATGCATGTACTTAATTTAGTGTCTGATCTTACTGAGATTACATGCTGAATAATAAAATGATCTTAATATTTAAACTGCTGTGATAAAAATGCTGAACATGAGTAAGACTAGCAGAAGTTGCTCTTTATATTCAATGTAGAATTTATTTTACAGCTGACAGTCATATACTTTGGCCGTACTTATTTATTTTTTCCTTTTTCTTTGCCAGTAAATAGCAGGGATAGGGGAAAGCCAAATCATTAGTCGGCATAAAGAGAATTATTTGTAAAAAGAGTATCTTAAAAGGCAGGAAGATTTCTTCTTGATAGAGCTACACAAGGAGGTGTTTTTATTTAATTTTTTGAGGCTATTTCTACTGATATCTAATAAATATTAGTTTATTGGCAGTTCTGGGGAAGAACAGAAAAACATATTTTTGTTTTATTTATTTGTGATCTATATATAATCTAACACTTTTGAAAGATAAACTAAAAATTAAAAGTTATTCCAATATTAAGAAAAACACAGATGCTTAGTTTACTAAAGTGCAAAGTAAAATACTTAACATAAGAGTGCTTGTACTGTCTTTGAATATATATAAAAATACATTTTAAGCTGAACAATTCAACTGAACTTGTAAGCTTTTTGGTATCTCTAAGAATATAACTATTGACATTATTCACTCCCCCTCTCCATATAACTGGCTGAAATAATTTCCTCAGTAGTTTTCCTAAAACTACATTCTGCTTTGGCCACTGGATATCTGAACAGAAAATATACACCATATAGTACATATATAGCTACATAAAATCCCTGTATTATAAAAATTACTTGCATATTACAGGTAAGGAGCAAATAAAATGTTTTTGAGAGTCAGAAAAAAAAAAAAAATATTTCAAATATTATTATGATTTGGACTATGTCCTTTGTAACATAAACTACGATTATTATTACCTAATATGGCAAAGTTCAGTAAGATATAACTAACTGATGTTTGTGTGGTGATGTTTGGAAATATATAACTATCTTATTGATTCTTTTCTCTTGTCGTCCAAAACTCATTTTAGACAATCACATGTATATTCTTTCACACATTTTTACATATTTTCTTACACATATATTTGAATAAGTGGGATATTTTAAAGTTACTGTAATTTTCCTATATGGTTGATCAATTATTTCTTGTTTAATGTTGCTGAGGTAATTTATGTCCCTTTGTATTCCTCTCACTCTGAACTTAAATGATCTGGTTTTACAGTATCTAACAAGACAGGAACTAGCACATTGCTTTAAGGTCTAATGCTTTTTAATATGCTTTGCCTGTGCTCCAAATGTAATGATTTTTAGCCACTATTCGTTACCAATATTGAAATATGTTTTGGAAGTTCCACGTTGTTAAAAGATAAACAGAGTTCATAGCTTCCCTAGAGACTGATCTGCAACAGAAAAGCAGAGAAAACTCATCTTGATGAAAGTATGTTTTCCGTAGTTTTCCCCACATTTGTATGTGACAGATGAATCTTCATTAGTGTTTTAGTTTGATGCTGTAATGCACTTCTGAAACAAACCTCTTGATCCTCTACATTTTTTGTGTTTGTTTTTACTGTAAAATGTATATTAAAAAGATTCCTCTCACATGAAAACAAACTGGAAATACACTCCAACTGAGCACCACATGCTTCTTGCATTGCAGACATGAGACTCCAAAACAGGAAGTGGGGTTGGGCCACTTGCTTCAGTGCCTACCAAACACTCATACTAAAATAAGGTTTTCAAACCACAGAGAACTCTTATAATGTCTGAAATGCTATATAAGAAGAAAAAAACTAATTTGTGCTTTAAAATTTCTGTCAACTACCAGGTTCTCTCCAGGTTTCCTTTGGCTGCTGTATATTTTCTTTTGGTTTGTTTTTTGTTGTTGTTTGGGGTTTTTTTTTACATTTTTGTTTGTTACTTCTTTCTTTGCTAGCTTCTTGTCCTTGCAGCACTCTGGCACTGACAGTTTAGTCCAGGTGGTCAGAATAACTGTAATGACATATAAATGTTCCCATCCAAGTGTGCATTATGAAGCTGTTGGATCTTCATTGTCTTGACCTGCTAGTTCACTTGTTATCATCAAACTACTTGTGAAAGTAGTCATATAATCAGAAACGTGTTTTCAAACTTGGGGGATTGAGTATCTCATAGCTATTGTGCATAGCATTAAGTAAGAGGATGACTGCATATTTGTAACATTTCAAGTGGGTACATTTGCATTACCACTTCCTGAGAAGGCATTGGAATAAGTTGAACATTGAGGAACTCTCAATAACAGAGATTGGGAATTGCTGTAGACTGTCTACATTTTTAATAAGTCTCTGTTATTTAAATTAGTTAAGATAATTTTTTTTTTCCATTATTACAACATTTCATCAAAGATATTTTATTTTAAGGAATTTCCTTAAGCCTAAGGAAAGAACTGTGACAACAGTTCTTAGCCTTATCACCCACTTTGGTACACTCTGCCAGAAGTAATTTGTTTCACTATTTTAAGACTAGTTTCTTGTCATAGGCTCAGACTGATTAGGCCTATTTATCTTTGAACCTTGTTAGAGAAAATGATTTACCACTACCCATTGTTCTGTTCTGCATCTTTCAAATTCAAACAATGAAATCAAGAGAGGAAGGCCTATATTTTATCTACTTTCTTGTGTGAGAAATGCTATTCTTCAGTCACTCTTTCTGCTGTAGAAGACTGAAAAAAATTCTGTAACAATAAGTATAATTTTGACTGATTTTTATCTGAATATGAAATATCTTCCTCATTCTTCCTCCACAGCAGTGTAAGTTGTCTGAGACAGTAGGGGTTATGTAGTTAATCTAATTTGCTTTTTCTTTTATTTGATTTCTTGGAACTGTCTCATCTGTTTTTTTAAACTTGAAATTACAATGTTTTACATTTCTATTAGAATTTACTTGAAGTCAATGAGTAATCTAATTATGCTTGTTTACACTTTTCAGACTACTTTCTCACCTCTTTAAGCCCACTCAAGAGTATCTTGTGTTAAAGAAGAAGGCCATAGTAATTTTTCTTAACATATAGATGGGCAGAAACTTTTTGTGTTGTTTTTTATTCCCTTAGACAATGAATAACATCATGAGAAAGCTTAAGTTTGGTCTGTGTCACAGGCTTTTGGTATGCTTATCTAAAAGAGACTTTTGAAATTGAAATATGATCAGCTATTTATTTGCTATTAAAACTAATGTAATGAGATAACTCCATCTTACAGATACTGTATTAACCATAACAAGCATGTTCACTAATCTATGGACAGGCATCCATGGATTATTAGCTCATGTGGATTAGTTTTGAAAAATCCGTTACTCAACTTGTTGTTCATGATATTCCCTCATATAGATCTATGAGAAAAATTAATCCAGCCCATAGGATTTTTTCCACAGGTAAAGTACTTCTTACTGAACGTCATTTTTAACCCTCTTCAAATACACAAGGTCTAGTTTCCCTCCTTTCAGTTCTAGAAATATATTTTCAGTTTTCTGTTTCATGTTTGTTTTTTTTACATTGTATTTATGTTTTTATTTATAAAATTGTTTTTGCTTTTAAGCAAAAGGTAAAGATCTTCTTCCTAGATATGCAATGCAGTTTTGCATCAAAGTGAGAATTTACAGTTTATGTATTGCTATAAATGTGTCATACAACCCTAATCTGAAATTAAATTTTAGTAGTTTAGGAAAGTGTAAAATCATTGTGATAAAAGGTACTATTTGCAAAAATACTAGACTGAAACTTTGTGGTCAATGCTATTGCCACAAATATAGTTAAGGATCTTATAATTACAAAATATTGATGTTCCTCTAACAAATTGTAAGAACTTATGACTCTGTCATCTTGAATTTATGCCACAAATTTTACTAAAGCTTCTTTATATAAGTTTGAAGTTTCACCACAAAAATTAGTTCTACAGATAATTTCACCTTATCAGACATGTTAAAATCACTATTTATAACTTGAAGAACTTCATCAGTGTATCTTATCTTTCTTGTCATCTGAATGAAGATTTATTCTTCAAGTCTTAATCTGATTACCGTAATATTCCCCAGTGAATTTTAAGTTTGCATTGGTAATTCTCTAGTGTATGTATTAAAATTAGTCATGCTTTCACTATTAATCACAAAGACATAATATTGTAAATACTACTGGCTATGCTATTTCTTTATAAAATACTCACTTACTTTTCTTCCATTGACAAAAATTGGAAATGTTTCTCTACTGCATAGTGCTGAGAAAATTTAGACGTGCATTGTCAGTTTTACAGTTTTAGGAGTGTTTTCCCTTCACTGGGACTAATGGTGAAGTTTGTGGGAGTTCTGCTTGTTAAGGCTTTTACTTTGCTTTTTCTTTGGGCAAATAAATTGAAAATGAAAGATAATTAACTGTATCACTAATGTAAGATATCAGAAAGGGTTGTCTTCAAGATGTGAAGAGTCCAGTTCTCCTTGTTTTCATGTTGGAGGTAACCATGAAGGATTTAACTGAAGCTGATAGAAATGAGGTTGGCAATATGAAAAAATGGATTGAATACGGAGTCATGGGTAATATGGAGGGAGAATTCCATGCAAATTTCCCATGTAAGGAAGGAGTGGCAGAGAGGAGCTGTTGTGTACTTGTTCAATTTTTTGGTAGAGAGTGAAGGGCTCCAAGACTGGCTCCAGTAAGAAGCCGAGAAGCTCCCCCTGCTTCCAAAACCAGCCGAGGAGCCATTAGAAGGACAATAGATGTGCCTTGGCAATTAACACATGAAAAAAAAACATATAACACCTGAGCAGAGAGGCTCTTAGGGGGGAAGAGCTGTGCTGGGGAAGGAGAGTGGTGCTGATGGATGGTGAGGAAGAAGGGGTAGAAGGTGCCCAAGTAGAAGTTTCCCTGACCCATGGTGAGATGGCAGTTGTCCCCCTGCACTTGTGGAGGAACATGATGGAACATTCCCTGAAGGTGCCAGGAGGGTTGAACTTGGCTAGTGGATTTTTTCTCCACGTTGAGTCTGTTTTGCCTGGGACCTTAATAGGTGAAGAACCCACCTTGTCCTTTTTCTCAACCCATGAGCTGTGTCCTCATCCCAGAGTGTGCCTGTGTGTGGGGGACAGACATGAGTGAGTGGCCATGTGACTGTACCTTTGTTGTCCTATTGGGCCCAAACCATGGCATTACTTATCCCCCATTCCCCTTCCCCCTGCACTGTTTGGGGGTTTGCATTGGATAGAAGAGCTGGAAATGACAGGCAGAAGTTAAGCCTTGAAAAAGGGGAGCTGAGGGGAACATATTTTAGGTTTTGCTTTTGTTTCACACTATCATGGTAATTTTTCATTTGCAATAATACATCAAATTAATTTTCCCCAAGTTTAGCCTGTTTTGCCCGTGATGGTAAATGGACGAGCAAGATCTTTATCTTTACCATGACCTGTGAGCTTTTCCATCTTATTTTCTACTCCTGTCCTGTTGAGGAAGAGGAGAGAGAGAGTAGCTGGGTGGTCATCTAGCAGCCATCCAAATTCAACCTGTCAGATAAGTATTGGACCTTAAGACTATATTGGATATAATTGATGTAATTACTATAACATGGTTGTGTCTACAATACACAATCTGAATACTTTTGCTGAACTGGTAATAAACACAGAAGTTCTAAATGTGCTTATATTTTGCACTTTCAGTTTTGTAAAGACAATTTTAAAAGCACTATGCCTAATTTTTCATCTTAGGCTATGGTACACAGTGAAGTAAGCTGAATACCTCTTGCTGTGATGAGTAGCTGAAGATAAGTGGGTCAGGTGTAGGTGTGGTTTCTGGTCACAAAATGAACTGTCTCACAGCAGATAGTGCTAATGGGGAAGGGAGACTTGCATCTGTTATCAAAATGCAATTCTATTTAAAAGACCAGCTGAGCAGGTTATGCTTTTATTATGACCTTTGCAAGTAACAAATTTTTTTACTTGTATTTGGGTGTAAGCTTGAGAATAAGACGAGGACCCTCCTTTCATAAACACTTGAACCAGAGATAACCTGGCTTGCTGCAAGACCCATGCAGCAAGGACACTGCTACTGAGAACTCACTCTAATAAAGGTTTTCTTCAGTCTAAACTGTGTATGTCATAAGCACACTGAATTTAATTGGAAAGTTCCAGTTCATGTTTCTAAGCAATCATTTAATCTTTCCC
>NW_009952366.1:3238578-3245831 GCF_000747805.2 Chaetura pelagica | reverse complement strand
TTCCCTATCAAGGTTTATCATGAAGCTGAGAGTCTTGTTGCTATAGATCAATTGTGCATCGGTTCTTGAACCAGTTAACTTAGAAGTTGATTTTTCAGCCAATGATCACAGTTGCATGTCTTTTTTCTATGTGCTGAAACTTCGGAAACTTTGTCATGGAGTATTAGCTGAAGCTGTGCATCACCTATTCAAAGACATTCATTGATCTACATTGAACCACAAATTAGCTAAACAACTGTTATCCACAAATTAAAAAGGATATAGTTGAAATGTTTATTAGTATATTTATAAGCACATTTTAAATGCTGTAACTAATTTTATATCTGAGTTCATATGGCCAATATAAGTATATTATATTTAGTGTAATTTTATTGTGGGCATTTTTAGTACTTTCACAGTTTATCAACTTGCTTTTGAGTGTTTTAAGAAATTCTGTATGTGAAATTTTCTTTGACAAAAAAAGGAACTTCTCTTCTTCCTTGATTTTGATTAATTTGTCTAATTATTCTAGAGATATGAACATATTTAATATTTGATGTTGTTCATCTTTACCTCTGGTTAGATTCAGCTACTCTACATGTAGTTCTTCCAGCAACCTTACAACACTTTTTTCTTCACCATGTACAACTTTGATACCACTTTTCAGGACTTAATTTCTTTAAAACTTTTTTCGTTCTTGTGAATATATTTACTTATTCTGATAGTGCTCTTTATTTCTTTTTTTCTTCTGAGGATTGTTCAGTACATCAGTCTCATTGCTTTCTTCTCTTCTTTTTCCTCCACACCTCCACTGAGCATGATGGTGGGACCAGGTGCCAGTGCATCTCTCCTTGCTGTTTCCTGCTCTCATTCATCATGCTCTGTTTCCAAGTACAGATGTTTCTTGCTTCTGAGTTCTCTACTTCGTATTGCTCCCATTTTGCTGACTACCTTTGAAAAAGGTGTCTTGGTTATGCAGTCTTCACCACTGTTTAGTCCAAATCCTTGTAAGTAAACTTCTCTGGCAGTGACATTGCATATTTACTCTCCATTTGTCACATTCAAGAGTGATTATGGCATATTAGCTTTATCTGAAATAGCAAGTAGCAGGGCCCAAAGAGATTAGCATCAGACATCTCAAAGCATGTAATAGTACTTGCAATATACTGGATTAACTATATACTACAGATGAGGAAGCAATACCACTGCACAGAGCCATGTTAATGATGACAAGAGGGATAGTACTCTCTTCTTCTGTTTAAATCAATTATGTACATACCTATGTACATACCTATGTATTTATATATATATAAACCTATAGATAGAAAAATAGAGGTAAAGCTAGCCATAGATATATATATATATATACATAAAAAATAAATAACTTCTGCAGGAAAAAATCCTACTTTTATTGCTGTGGAATGCTTCCAAAATATTTCTTAGCATAGTACAATGGATCTTGTCTATATAAGAAGGCATATTACGTAACAAGTTTTGAGAAGTAGAATCTTTCAAAGGGATATACAGATACTTATATACACATGTATATGTATAAACATAAATATATAAACTTATAATCTACCTTCCTTTAAACACATTTTAGTCTAATCTTAACATAAAATGTTCACTGTCAAAATACATTCATGGAACTCAAGGATTAGTAAGTTTCATGATGAATGTCTTGGCTTTAGAATGTTGAAAACTCTGAAGAGCATGTATAAGAACCTCTAAGCATACATTGCAAAATTGTTTTATTCAATTATATTTCTTAAAAAAAAGGTTAGTTCCATACAAAAAAACAACAACAAAAAAAACACAAACCAAGAAAAAATAGAGTTCTCCAGATATTGCAAGTGATAGAAAGGCACCGAAAGCAATGTGCCTTGTCAAAAAGGTGTTTGATAACTAAATAGGCCTAATCAATCTGCATAGTGCTACCAGGGACTATTCATTACTATTTAACAGTAATTGTCACTCTGTTTAAATGATTTCTTATATTTTTAACTTTTCCAAAAGTTCAATTTAGATTGCATAGAAGTTGAAGTATATACATGTAAAATTAAGGTAACAAATTATAAAAAAATTGGCAGATAATACAGCAGAAATGAATGTATGGTGAATTTTGAGATAAATTAATTCAGTTTGTCTCTGCAAAATTAGCTGCTTCGCTTGAAACAAACAAACAAAACACTAGTGTCTAAACATAAGGTTATTTGTCCCATCCAGCAACATATTGTGTTGCTATCTGTACAAATGGAGACTAGATGGAAAAATTACTCGTATACAAAAAGTTTAAATATAAAAAATATTTATCCAGCTAAGGTCAATCCTTCAGAACTATTCTTACTTGAATTGGTGTTTGAGCCTACAGTGTTTACTGGATAATTTGCTTTAGAGTACGCTTTTATATGATGGTGTCACATTTTAAGGCTGGGCTATCAATTAAAAAATTGAGAGATTGTTCTCTGTCTCATTTGCTCTCTAAGTAAAGGAGAGAGACTTACGGGTTGGAAACTAAACTATACAGCTTAAATGAAACAGTAATGCTAAAAAGCAAAATACTGAAGTAAATACAAATATATACATACACAGAAGAATATATATACACAGAAGAAGTATCATGCCTGCCCACAGCTCCATCCCCCCCATCCCCTCTCAGTAGCACTCATGTCACCACAGAGGCTGTGGGTAAGCCCTGGGTAAGTCCCAGACTAGACTCCTGGAGTCAGAAGCGGATGGGAGCTGGGTGCAGGAACACAGGTTTTCAGTAACACACAGATCAGGATCAAAGGCAGACAAATGGACATAATCCTCCCAGGATACTGTCCATGGACAAAGAAGAGCTTGACCCTTCTGATCCCTCAGATTTATAACAGTATGATGCATATGTGTCAGAATCCGGTACTGGGATACGTGGCAATTTTTTATAAAGGTGATCCCAAATGGTGAAATTAAGATGCAAACGGGGTCAGATGTCACGTGCACAACAAACTTTTATTGGAAAAATACAGCAAAGGTCCCTAGAGTGGATGGGACAGGCAGGAAAACAGAGACAGAAAAGAGAGAAGAAAACAGAGATAGAGGACAGCAAGCAAGAGCATAGTTACCACCCACGGTCCAGCAATGTCATCGGTGGAGAAGGGCTTCGAATGCACCCATAGAGTCCCAGATTTTTATACAGTTCTTGCCCACTGCACCCCCATTTTTTTCCCTGAATAGGGAAAAACTCCTATCTTCTCAATGCTTCTTTGAGATAGGAGGTAGGGTAGGTATGGGGGGCCTGGGTTACATCCTGCAGATAGTCTTTGTTTGGATAATCGTTGAGATCTCTGCATTACAAAGAGGAGGTTGAGACAACTGGCACCACAGGCTTAGTTTATTGCAGTGGAGTTTTGGTCCTAGGAAGTGGCTTGAGACCGGCACTCTTTATCTTGTCCTGCTAAGTTGGTGGTTTTCATGAGATATCATATCAAGGTCTGGTTATCACTGGATATCCTGCTCCCAGAGCCAGCTGCAGATCTCTTTTTTCTCCAAGCTCAGCATGTCTCACACTAAACTCCCCAGTTCTCAGGTACACATCGCAGGAGGGGAAGGAAAATGTTTGGGTGGGTTGCTGAGACGTCTCTTTAATCCATCAACAGATGTTGTTTAACTCTCAGATGCCACAAGACACACAACAGATATCCTGAGTGCCAGAGTCCATCACTTATGTCTTGGATTGTTCTAGACAAGCACTATACATTCTGAATGCCACAATATGGAAGGGAACACTTAGTTTGCTTAATTTTGGTCACCTGAAAGGTCCGCTCCTCACCAAAGGAGGATTGCAGGTGTGACTCTGTAGTCCCTTCTGGTGCTGGAGCATAAGATGTTTTTCAGAACCAGGCAGTAGCCTTGGTGCTGCATACCATTCTCTATGACTCCTAGAAGCAGACACTGACTGACAATCATTCCGTTCATTTCAGCAACTGCATTTACTTAGAAGGTACTTAACTGAAAAGTAAAATCACTAAAAAGAAATTTGGTTTTACCCTGGCTTGAACCAGGACAGATGTGTACATTGTAATAGTAGCCAGATGTTGACAATAGATGGTCTTTTTTCCATTGTCAAAATCATATTTGTATAGATTTATATGCAGAAACAATTTAACACTTTAAAAATTATTTTATTTCTTGCTTCTACTGAATATGTACACATGTAAAGTTTAATATTTTTACAGAATAGGCAAGTAAGATCCTGTCTTTGTATTCTTTCTTTTAACAGTAATTTACATTGTGGATATTCTAATCAAACACCCAGCCTGTTCTTTGGCTTGATAAGAGTACTGCTGAACACTGTGAAAGGTAATTCAACCTCACCTTTTTTCTGTCACTGACTGTGAAAAATTAAAGCCAAAAATTTCCAGGATTAAATTAATATAAGCCAAATTCTTGCCTTTTATATTTACATTTGTTGCATTACAAATCTTGTCTTTATTAAAGGATACAAGAAGACAGTTAATTTTCTATTTATTTTTATTTGAGCATCATAGTGAAGTGATGTAGTCTTCAGTAACACACACTTGTATATGCACTAAGTGAGCCTGGTATTCTATTATGAATATCTTTAATTAATAGTTTGTGATTCACATGGTTGTTTTAAAAAACAGGCTATCTAGTCGTTACAGATATTTACAATGGTTCCAAACATAAATGAAACTTTCTAGTGTTTATATTATAACAGGTATTTTAATATTTTAATATTTATCAGGTTTCAGAGAGTATCTTAAAAGTTCTAAATCTTTTTTAAAGTTCCTAATTTTATTTGAAAACAGTGGCAGCTACTAAGATAAATTTGCTGAGATTTGAGCACTCATCTCACTGTCTAGTGCTCACTAACCTTCCATGTGTATGGCAACTTCTCCCCCTGAAGCAGCCTCATTTTACAACCCTTCTGTTACGTTCTTGACCTTTGCCATGGCTTCAACCCTGAGGCATTTGAGCTGTCAGATAAAAAAGTGGAAAGAGAAAGAGGCTGGTGAAAGTTGTAGAAGGCAAAATGCTTTGTAATGCATTGATGAATTTCCTGCCATCAGATAGTTTTCACTTCACCTCCATGGCTGTCACATTTCCTTAAATAATAGGGAGATTTTTCCACTAATGGACAACGGAGGTTGTTTGCCTAATGAGAACTTGCAGAAGCAGCCTGCCGTGTGTCTTTATCTTTTAAAGTGAGGTGAAACAATCTTCCCTGGCTACAGATAAGTGGCTAAGAAGCAGTTCTGTTCAGATGTACCTGTCAGTAATTTATCTGGGTTTTTTTGTATTCATATATACTGTTCTATGTGCAATAGAGCATTAAATTGCTTTCCACTGGGAGCAGGTCACATTCAGCGTTCATCAGAACCATGCTACTGGATGGGACATGCTTGATTCATACAGGCTGTTTCTATCAAGATCTGGACAGCTGAAATCTCAATCTAATTAGAGATTTTCACACTAGCTTTTTTTTTTTCTTTTTTTTTTCTTTTTTTTTTTTTCTTTTTTTTTTTCCCCTGGAGAAGTTATTTATTATTTAATATTACGTAGATAACTATCATTCTTTGGAGAGTTTATGTGTAGCTTCTATAAGATAAAATTAATGGCTTTTGGTTTCTGTGTCAAGATTCCTAATGAGTCTTTTCATTTCTGTTAGTAAAGCTTTTTCTTGTAATTACTATATATTAAAGATAGATTAAATATCCTGTTTTGTCACTAGATCCTCTTTTGGGGTCAGGAGAGAGTGCTGTTTGACAACACAGATAAATCCCAGGCTTATTTCTGTGAAGGCTTATTCAAGCCTAAAATTCCCCTGAGTTCTTGATCTTGAAAGATATCATCTTTTCATTTTAAAATACTGCATTTTTTCTAAAAGGCTATTAGCATGTTTGCAATGGAGAAAGGATACATTAACTGAAACTATATTTTTATTGTAACTTAATTTCTTTCTCCTAGTGTGGGTATTAGGAAGATGTTTTTGTACCTTTTGCTGACATTTCTCAACTACTGATATTAAATAAATGCAATAAAGGACATGTAAATTGCAAAAGAAAACCAATATTTCTGGTATATTAACATTTTCTATTCACAATCTTTATAGCTGCAAAATACATCTAGAAAGAAATTCATTATTTTCTGTTGAAAAGTGAATGTTCTATAATGGAATGAACCATAAACCAAATGCAATTATTCTCCTTCCATTTTACAAGAACAGTTTATTGTATACCAAATGGAAAACTTTACACTGCATGGATTAACGATGATTACTCTGTCTTCTTCCTTCTGCTTCCACTGCTAAATGATATTTTCATTATATTAGTACTTACTAAGGCTTTATGAAAGACAGCTTATTAGATCAATCATGTAGAATTCACAGTATTTAAATGAAAAATTCTCCACACTTTCTAATCTATAAATTGAACAATGAACTTCAGCCTTCTCTGTATATATAATAAGTGGTGGTGACAAATAGAGAACATACATTTAGAAGAATTTATAGAGGTATAATTCTTCTTAAAATTATTCTTAAAATGAATACATATTCTTTTCTCAAGAATGCAAAAATTATGTAATGTTTACCACTATTGCAAGTCAACCATGAGTTTCAAATACTTACAGGCAATGGCACCACATGAAAACCCAACATTTTTCCTCCTTTAGAAATGTAAAATACTTTGAGTGGCTTGACTTTTGACCATGTGATGCTGAAGATTTTAGACTTAATGAATATCAAAAAACCTGTACCTGGTAATACATACATATTTTTCCTCTGTAGATGAAAATATCTTTGGCTAACAAGTTTGTGTATGTTTTTAATCTAGGAAGTGTCACCTGAATACCACAGATGTTCTTCCAGTGCTTGTGTCATTCATTCAATACTTTTATATATTCTTAGTTAAATTTTCTTATCCCAGCTATGTTCATTTCTAGGTAATTCATGAAAAGAAAAAAAACAAACAAACCACAAAACCCCAAGAAATTAGGCACAAGGCAGAGAAAGTTTATCTATAGTAACTATGTGACTACTTAAGGAAAAGAAAATGTGCATGATTTTCTTAGCTCTTTAGAACATCAGTAGTAGCCTAGGAAATTGCAGTTCTGAGTCCTGGTTGTTCATGCGTCACTGGTTGATTTCCATCCTCTTCTCATGGTCTGTAAGTTATTGGAAATTAGATGGGTTGTCTGGTAATTCCACACCAAGTATTTCCATTTTGTTTATTTCTTTAAGTCTGCTTTTTTTTCACTTTTCTTTAAGG
>NW_009952366.1:3211318-3238547 GCF_000747805.2 Chaetura pelagica | reverse complement strand
ATAGAATTGCTCCTTCATAACTTCATGTTTAAAAAATGCTTGTTTTCTTGGCCTTTAGCGACAAGCCCATATATATTGTGCTGTAAAGTGTCTTTAATGTTCTCTATTACACTTGCTTATCTCTTGTAAAGATACAAAAAAAAAAATATTACTTAAATATGAAACTGAAAGGGTCAGTCAGTTAAAAGAGTATTTAATATTTAAAAGGAGGAAAGAAGTCTCTACTGTTTCTAGATCATGTTGCTCAGAGCCACATCTGGCCTAGCCTTGAACACTTTCAGGGAGTAGACAGGCACAACTTCCCTGGGCAACCTGTTCCCCTGTCTCACTACCTTCACAATAAAGAATTTCCTTCTATTGTCTAACCTAAATCTCCCCTTTTGCACTTTCAATCCATTATTCCTTGACCTATCACTACAAGCCCTTGAAAAAAGTTCCTCCCCAGATTTCCTATAGGCCCTCTTCAGGTACTGGAAGGCTGCTATGAGGTCTCCCTGGAGCCTTCTCTTCTGCAGGCTGAATAACCCCAGCTCTCCCAGGTTGTCTTGGAGAGGTGCTCCAGCCCTTGGATCATCATTGTGGCCCTCCTCTGGACTTGCTTCAGGAGATCCATGTCTTTCTTATGTTGGGGGCTCCAGAACTGGACACAATATTCCAGGTGAGGTCTCACAAGAGCTGAGTAGAGGGGGAGAATCACCCTTGATCTGCTGGCCATGCTTCTTTTGATGCAGCCCAGGACACGGTTGGCTTTCTGGGCTGCAAGTGCACATTGCTGCCTCATGTTGACATTCTCATCCACCATCACCTCTAAGTCCTTCTCATGAAGTTTTTGATCCATTCTCTACCCAGCCTGTATTTGTGCTTGAGATTGCCCCAACCCAGGTCCAGGACCTTACACATGGCCTGGTCAAACTTCATGCAGTTTGCATGAACCCACTTCTCAGGCCTGTCAAGCTCCCTCTGGATGGCATCCCTTCCCTCCAGTGTGTCAACCTCACCACATGCTTGGTGTCATGAGCAAACTTGCTGAGGGTGCACTCAGTGCCACAGTCCATGTCCCCGATAAAGATGTTCAATAGAACCAGTCTGAGTACTGACCCTTGGGGAACATCACTCATCACTGTTCTCCATCTGGACATTGAGGCATTGATCGCCACTTTTAGAGTGTGACTATCCAGCCAGTTCCTTACCCAAAGAGTGGTGAACCCATCGAATCCATATCGTTCCATTTCTGATACCAAGATGTTATGCACGACATATCTTTGTTTCAAGCCCCTGTTAAGCTGCAGACATCTCTAGCAAGTGGGTCCAGACTGCAAACGGGTTGCTCTGTACCCCTGAGAAGGGAGTCCTCAAGACTATCACTTATTGCTGCTTCTTCTGAGCACTCATTGTTATACGATGCTCTGAGTGAGTTGTCTTAGTCAGCTCTGGCAGCTTAATTTGCATGGGTTGCTTTTCCCTTTCAGTCTGCAGAACTGTGAAATGGTACTGCAGGGGCACCTTAGGTTTTGAGGAAAGTCTATTCCTTCAGATTTTTGATTTTACAATATTCATTCCGCTTCATCATTTTTCACATCATTCGCTCCCGTCCTTTTCGCTTTTGTTAATGGGGCAGTTTTTGTATCAGTGGTTTTAGGCAGTGCATGATATAACAACTATAGGTATTCTTAATGCACAGGACATTATAAATATGAGCAAGGCAGAGACATTTTACCAGATCCAGTTTCTTTCTTTAAATACACAGTGACGCTGTTATATTGGCCGATTGGTTCGTGCAACATTATTCCAGCATAAAATAACACACATAAAGCTTCTGTGAGCTGTGACTTTTGTATCATCTTGTCAGTTGCAAATAAGATTGTTGACCATAACATTTCTTTTCTGTAATGAGTATCACTGCTGTGTACTATAAGATGTCATTACAAATTGACTAGTTCAGCTTTATAAAAGGCCTTGGAGAGCAGGGTTTTGGTGTGGCAGTAAAGGCAACTTCAAAAAAAGTTTCTCCTTTCCCTTCGATCTGAAAATGAGGATTCGTAGAGACAAAAGAATTTTGTGAAAACCATATGTTAAAGGATTCTTTGAAGAATTCTGCTTGTACCTGATGTTTGTGTATTTAATTGTCAGATATGCATAAATCTTGACTCCAATTGGATTTTGTAGGCCTTTGTTGATCATTTCATTCTATATATCTACATAAATAAAAATCAGCATATTCAGCATCTGAGAGCACGTGGATTTTTTTAACATTTTTTTTGTGGACTTCCTGAAATTTGCCAGAAAATTAGAGAGCCTGAGGCTAAAGTGAAAAATGCAGAAAAATTTCTGTGCCTCATTAATTATTAACTACTACAGATACTCTTAATGCAAACACCACAGCTCAATGTACATAACTGACAGGCCATTGATGTCTTGGAGACAGATAATAAAAGTAAAGTACAAAAATTACACTTTCTGACTCTTAGCAGGGAGCTTAGATCTAGGAAAAAAAGTACCTTAGTCTACTGGGCTACTATGAATACCAGAATTATATTTAGTAATGTACATATATCTTGATTCAGTACTATTATTTACATTAATTATAGCTATGCAATTGTCTTTAAAATACACCATTTAGTGACAACTTATTTTGCGACTCCCTCTGAGCCCAAGTACGTATTTTCTGTTGCACTGTACTTTACATTTCTTTTTATTTGAAGAAGTTTGAAGTTTACTTTGTAAAAGTATTCTGAAGTGTATGTATAATTGTTCAATAGCATAATGGCATATTACTGAGTCATTTAACTATGTGTCACTGTATAAAGAGATTCATTCAGTTGCTGCTTTATGTAAGTTGAACCCCAGAAGTCTGTTAAAAAGCTCTTCAGTTGTTGGGTTTTTCTTCAATCCATCTCTTGTTTCAGACACTAAGTACATCTCAGAGTCCCAATGAACTGAGTTAAAATGACAGTAACTTGTATCGAACCAAATTGAACTGAACCAAGCTAAATACTTCCAAAGAAGTGTAGTGTTAAATAAAAGCAGGGATGTGCTACTGTCACATATTTTTACTGGAGGAAATTTTCATATTCTTATTAGAAGGGAAGATGGAAAACAAGATATTTTGTATATGCACAAGATTTGTTATACTACATCCTTTGATAAAATTAAACTTTACAGACCTGATGCCAGCTCCAGAAATCATACAGAAGTAGTTTGGAATCAGAACAGTAAGGTTGCCTTTTGAGGGTCAGAAGTACTTGAAAATTCTCTCTACTGCTGTGAAGTGCAGGTTAATTTCTCATCAGTAAAGTTCCACAGCTGTGATGTTCGGAGCAAATAATTGTGGATCTATTTGTTTTCTGTTTTAAACCCCTCATTACACTCCTTTCTCCATGTCCGAGGACTAGAAAAGGGAGAGAGTAATAAATCTTCAAAAATTCTGGTTTTAGTATGCTATCTTTAAGTTTACTACATCGGTATATAAAATATTTTAAAAGATGACAGTATTTTTAAATTAGTGTACAGACATTAGAAAGTCTGATTTCTTTATAAATTCTTATTTTTCTAAATAAACAGAAAACATGAATTGGCCTAGTATAATCAATAACATATTCTATTTTAGAGGGCTGAAACTCCTTTGCAAGAGTTTAATCAGTTTGTATAAAATGATTATAAATTAATAAGAAAAACAGGAAACAAAATTGTTTTGGGCGATGTCAGTCACACAACATACTTCACTAAGTGTGCCCTTGCTGCAAAGGAGGTGAGTGGTATTATCAGCTGCCTAAGGCACAATATTTCCAGCACGTTGTGGGAGGGGATCTTTCCTGTCTGTGGTGAGGCCATATGTGGAGTGCTGTGTCCAGCCCTGGGCTCCTCAGTACATGAGATATGGAATTACTGCAGAGAGTCCAGTGAAGGGGTGCTAAAATTACTAAGGTACTGTAGCAACTCTCCTACAAGGAAAGACTGGAAGAACTGGGATAGTTTAACCTAGAAAAGAGAAAGCAGAAGGCTCAGGGTGAGTCTTATTAGTGTACATAGATAGCTGAAAGGAGAGTATAAAACATTGTCATGATGCTTCTTGAACTCTGACAGGATTGATACATGACCACTTCCCTGAGGAACCTGTTCCAGTGAATGACGACCCTCTAAGTGAGGAACCTTTTCCTAATGTCCAATCTCAACTTCCTCTGATGCAGCTTCATTCCATTTCCTTGTGTCCTATCACTGGTCACCTGAGAGAGGAGATCATCACATCCCCCTGTACTAACCCCCTTGAGGAAGTTGTAAGCTGCAGTGAGGTCATCCCTCTGCCTTCTCTTCTCTGAACAAACCCAAGTGGCCTCAGTTACTCCTTGTAAGTCTTGCCTTCAAGACTTTTCACCATGATGGTTGTCCTCCTCTGGACACACTCCAGATGACCTCCAGAGGTGTTTTCCCACCTCAAATATTCTGTGATTCTGTGATTCTCTGAAGTTAGAGTAATATTTGATTACACTTAATGCTATGATTCATCACGGATTATCAGATTTTAAGATGCTTAATTTTATGGTTTCATGTTTCCTCAGCTTTGCATTTTTTTGATCATTTGGAAGAAATCTGCTCTGATACAATTCCTCACTGACAATGGACAGCCACATCAATTTCTTTGTTCTTTCCATCCAGTACCATTTTTTCAATGTCTGTAATATCCCCTCTTCTCACTGGAATACCTCATGATTCTTACATTAAAATAAAAAAAAACATAGGTATATAAAAAAAAATATTCGACCTTCTGTTGACCCAGTAACAGCTAGTTTAGAATAAAAATAAGGATATACTGATTGTCTAGCTAGCAACTAATACATAGAAATGAGTAAGTGCTGAGTTAATGCTGCCTTTTCACAGTGAGAAAATTAAAACACTTTCTTGCCTTTCTCAGTAAGACATTTTATTAAAAATGTAGGAAGAACTTTCTTTGAGGAGTCTCCCTAGTAAATGAAGCTAAAAAATATTTAGTTACATCTTCCATTTCTTTTAACCTTTTACGGTCCCTCCCTATTCCCTTAAAAAACCCCAATACCCCTTTTTTTCTTTTTTCTTTTTTTTTTTTTTTCTAGTATGATTACTGTGAAAGATCTGTTTGCTTCTCTATCTTGTAATAGGACCATGACCATCATTCTCTTATGTGCTGCTGGAGTAATTTCTAGTTTATTGGCTTGTCTTATCTAGATTAGGTCTTTGGGAACCAGGTGCTTATATTATTCTGGACAAAAGTTTTATTTCTATTAATTTCTCTCTTAGCTTGTTAATAAGAAAGAGAGTCAAAAAGATGGGCTTCATTGTATATGAAGCCTTCTTCCTCCTAGCAGACCAGCAGATAAAAATAGCAAGGTATAATAGGCTCAGAACAGTTAGTGTTGTTTTATCTAGGGAAAATACACCAATCTAATTGGCTTGTATAAATATATTAACACATGGAGCATTTTTTGCTTTTCTGAAGCTTCTGATAAAGAGAATATACATTTTCCTCATTAAGGTTTGTGTGTACCATTATAGGAATATAAATTCTTTTAAATAAAAAAGACTTTTTTTCTTAATATATTCTTATTCTTCTCATTTTCTTTTCTTATTTTGCCACCCTCGATACCTGCTCAACCAGACTGGATAGCAGGAACATAAATAGAATAAGACCTTACCATAAAAGTCAAATTCAAAATCCCTTATGTACAAGGAGTTTAGGGAAAAATAACATTAAGACTCATTGTAAAAGGCTAGTAGTTCGGAAGTACATAAAGACTTAGTATCAAGGATTCTACTGGAAAGTTATTGGTTTAAATTGTAGCAAAAATAGCATTTTAATTGAAAGTTGCTGTAGTTTTCCTCTATAGTACTAATTTGCATATTCTTGATAAACACAAAAAAAAGTAGTTTTCCAAGAGAAATGTGATTTAAATCAAGAAAATAGTATTGTACGTTAAGGTAACATTTAAAAAATATATTCATTTTAAGCATAAAATACGGTTTCCTGTAATAAGTAGTTCATAAACTTATTGCTTAGACTTTTAAGGCAGGTGAGTCTAATGCTTTAAGTGCACATTAGGGAACAATTCTGCACTGATGGAATAAATGCCATAGCAATTCTTTAGTTTTTTTCCTTCTCTCTTTTCTTACAGAACACAAGTCAATACTAGTTTACCTTTCTCAGTTACACAGGGAAAGACATTTCAGGCACATGGAACACTTTAAATGGAATCACAGGAAAGTGAAGCTGTAGTTTGCAAAAGTTTAAGGAAGGAAAAAACAAGTTTCAATGCTGATCTTAATCTGCATACCGGAATATAGCACTTACCATGTCAATGTACACATATATTTAAATTGCAAAATATAGGAAAAAAAAGCAAGTTATTATACTCATATTGTAACCAGGTCAAAGGCAAATGTTTTATTTATCATTATGTGGATTTTGTCTTCACTCTCTATTTATGGCTCACTACAACAGACTGCATCATGGTCCCTACTTAGGATTGCTAGCCAATTAAGAAAGCTGTAACAATGTAAGTCCTTTAACCATATCTGCAAACAGAACAACCCAAAAGTCATGGTTTACAGTTGATTGATTTTGCTCATACACAGGCCCATATAAAAAATGCAGTAGTCAAATGTTCTCTTTAGTTGACTTCAAGAACAGATGAGCCTGTGAGACGCTCACGAAAGCAAGGTAAAAGACTCATCTACTAAAGCATCATGTGTTAGTGGCCAATTGTGGATGCAAGAATACATTAATACTTCACTCAGTTTAGCTTCACAGCTTCTGACATCCTGTAGTTTAGGACCTTCTGAACTGGAGTTTGTCTCTACATCCTTGTGTTTGATATCACTTATTAGCTGCAACAGCAGTTATTTCACAAACCATATTCACATTGCATGGAAAAAATCCTACTTTCAGTTCAGCTCAATAATTCTTCTTGAATATTTATTTTTATTATTCTTGGGGTTTGTATTGTTGAAATAGTGAATAGCACTTCTTTTTCTTCACCTTCTCTGCATAATTCATGTTTCTCTATATTACAAACACCTATTTTCCTCCAAGCATTTATTTTTCCAGGTGAAGAATCCCAGACGCTTTAATTTCTCCTCAAATAGAAGGATTTTAATGCTTCATTTTCACATTTACTTTTTCCTTTGAGTTAGAGAGACCTGGAAGATGTTCAGTATTCAAGATACAAATTAATCACACAATTATGAAATACTACAGTAAAGTTTAATGATTTTATGTTTTTTCCTCTCTTCTAAAGCCCAACAATTTTGACTGCTGATAAGAACTGCTGCTTTCAGAAAAAGAACAAAAATTGTTTTAATGCTTCTTCTAACGTATTTGTTAAAAAATCATTGGTTTATGTTTACATATCTACACTTGCCTGACTTCTTTCTATAAGTTTTTCTTTACATTTATTATATTCCTGTCCTTTCTACTCTTTATTTCACCTGTCATTTTATGGTTCAGTTTCTTAGCATCATAAAACACTTCTGCAACTCTTTGCTGTCAACTTAAATTTTGATAATTCTGAATCATTTGTATATAATAATGTATTCCTTTATGGTTTAATACTTTTTCCAGATCATTCACATATGAACATACTTAAAAATACAGGTTCCTTCACAGCTCATTGAAGGATTTCTTAGATAACCTCCCATTATTAAAGCAAACATTTTTTTCCTGTTCTTGGTAGAAATTAATCGATTTCTTAGTTATTTTTAAAATTATCAAAATTAAGGATTTTACTTTCCACCAACCTGATATAAGAAGTCAGTAAATATACCATCGCATCCAACCAATAATTATAGATTCAACCCATTGTTTTTTTCAGTTCTTATTTAAGTTGCATTTATTTATTTATTTATTTATTTATTCGGGGGGGAACTGCAAATGTTTTTTCCTAATTTACTCAAATAAACTAAAACTACTGATCAGTTTTGCACTTGGAGGTAACCACAATTTTTAGTATTGTGTTTATGCATTGACTTCATGATTCCTACCTGTAGATCACTAGTATACACTGCATATATGTATGTATAGTTCACAAAGGTGATGAAAAAGGCGATATATGAAAAAGTTCATATGATGTTGTAGAAACCCAAAAACAAAACTTAGAAAAAAAAATAATTTAAAACATAACTATTTGATTGCAAAAGCCCTGCATGAAAGCTAAACAAATACTGAAAGTCATTAGTATGCAAATTCTGTACTGTGACTATTGTCAAATTGCTGAAATATATAGTTTTGCCCTATTTATCATCATCATTGATAACACTGCCTTCTCCAGGGAGTCACTTGCAGAGCAGACACTGCAGATATCTAAGAAGATTACTAAAATTAGCAACAGTATTACTGACATGGAACATACTGCTTGACAATGCAAAATGCCACAAGGAATAATCCAAACAATACAGGGAGGAAGCATCACATTAATGCATGGATGATATGAACTAATGCATTTTAATGTGGTTGGTTGGTTTGTTTTTTGAGTTTTTTTTGGTTTTGTTGTGATGAACATGCTAAATAAATATCTGTTTCAAAATATAAATAAGGACAAAATCATTCCTTTGCCATTCCATCCAGTATGATATTTCTCTCTTGACCTGTGGTAATCAAACACACTGAAGAGAAGAATCACACTACTAGTGAGTTGGATGACATGTGGTAGAAGTCAGTGTTATTGATTTATTTTTTAAATGAATCAACTCTGAATATGAGACTGATGCTTAGTGAATATTTTTGTGAGCTGTTACAGGCAGAAGAATCAGACATTTCTATTGCAATCTAGATTTCTTCAAGTCATGCCAGATTTATTGTAATTTATTTTGTAGTCAGAAGCTAACTTCTTGAAGCATTAATTGTAGTAAACTTAAAGCAAACTTAACACATTAATTTAAATAATTAGTTTAGAACAAAATGAAGGATTAATTTAAAGTATAGATAACATTAATATATTTTTATTTATGCAACTAAGAATAATAATAGATTGATTGTCATGTAATGAAAAATATTCATTATCAGCAAAGACTGGACACCTAAAAGCTGGTGTTGGAAAGAATGGGATGTTAGTTGGTGTTGGTGTTGAAACTGAACCCATTGTTCACTTGTCAGTAATACAAAGTGGTTTTGAATGAGTGTCACAGTTTGACTCAGGTCCGACAACAATACTCTCGATCCCCCCTCCCCCCACCCCAGCAACTCCCACAGCACTTCCCTGAACTGGGAAGAGTCCTGAGGAATCCCGGAGCTGCTGCTGGAGAAAGCAGAGAGTTATGGGGGGCACGAGAGATCAAGCCTGAGGATCGACGGTGATGGATGAGTAGAGTCCTCCCTGGACGCCGGCCATGGACGGAAGAGAAGGGGAGAAGAAGAAGGAAGGAAGTTGTCTTCTGTGATCTCTGACCTTCCTTTGAGCTTACGTAGATATATGGAATGGAATATCTTTGGCCAATTTTGCTGTCTGTCTAACTCAGCCTCCTACGGGGGGGTCACAGATCTCCCCGTAGTGTCTGAGCCGGCAGAGTGCAGGGGCAGCCTTGAAGCCTCAGCAGTTAGAAGAACATTCCACTGTCTTATCAGCCTAGCAGAACACGCTGTTGCTAGCTACAAGAAAGCTTACTGAAGGAAAAAAAATCAGTAAAAAGAAAAATTGGCTTCATCCTGGCTCAAACCAGGACAATGAGGACTTGAATTAATGGAATATCAAATATAAACTTTCAAGTACGATCATATCCTAAGCTATCAGATAATTACTCACACTAACTATAGTTTGCTTATATATATAGGCAGTATCACTTGATTTAAAAAAAATAAAAAAAAAAAACCAAAAACCCAAGCATTTTTTCACTGAGTCAAAAATTTTGGGGCTTCTTAAATGTTCACATATAGCAGAAACTGGCAAGAGGAGTGCCACCTTAGCATTTTCTTCAACACAAGAGCTGTTTTCCAGCTTTTGTAGAGGTACTGTCCACAGTCACTACAAAATATGGGAAGAGAAGCCCCAAGCCAACTATCAACACATCCTGTAGTCAGTAGTGCTGTGTGTTGGAGCCATATAAATATTACAATAATTTACATTAGTAGTGAGGATTAGGAAGTAGGAGAGGATACAAAGAGTTATAAATAGGGAGGAGCAACTCTTCAGGGAAGGTGCTTATTATTAAATAAGAAAAGCTCTGATACTAAACTGTTATCATCACAGCAAATTTTCAGGTTCCCAGTTGCACTGTTCTTTTTATCAGTCAGTCCACAGTCAGTAAAACTTCAGGCATTTTGGGCTCGATGCTGAAGTATATTTGCTTAGAGCACAGATAGTGACCAAGCAGAGTTGCTTTTAGAAAATCAGACTTGCAGTAGCCTGGGAAGAAGAGAAACAGAAGCCATGATAGAAGATAGAAGCCATAGTCACAGCAGCAGGAAAATAGATTACTGATATAGTTGGTAATGTGAGACCAGTTATTCTGTGTATTAGAATAACACTGAATTCTACCAAGTGTCATCCAACTCTCCTCAGTGTGTTTGAGAAATACTATACTGGATGGAATGGCAAAGGAATGTCCTTATTTAATTGTTTGTTTGGGTTTTTTTGGTTTTTTTTGGTTGTGTGTCCTAATCCATCTAAGTTGCTTGGCAGGTTGCTAAAGAATTTAGAGAACAAACTGGTCTAGGTAATTGATACCAATTCCAAACATGCATTTTCTGGGTCTTTTGCTTAGCATGAGACTTGCAGAAACTTTACAAAGCTAAAATGAGACAGAAATGAAAAGGGGCATTTGGAGCTAATGCTACTAAAACTAATGGATATGTAAGTGGATATTCAGTGGGTATTCATCATCATACCAAAATCTTCCTTATAGTAAGAGTGGTTACTATAAATAATGAACTAACCTCACTCTCATTCCCTATTTATCTTTCTAAAGGTTTCTCTCAGTGTACTTAAATTACAATTCTCTTTTCTACTTACAACGCGAGAAACCATCCCCCTCAATCAAATACACACTCTTGGCAATACACCCACAAAGCAAAGACATCTTATTCTAAAAAATGTGCCGAAGCTCTGCCTCATTCACATCCTTGCTGACACTTTCATCTACTTAATCTTTCTCTCTCCTTCCTTGCAACATCACATACATATTGAAGAGCATTTCAAAGGAGAATCTTAGAGCTGAGGTCTCTGGGTGCAGATGAGCAATTGTCTAAAACCACAATCTGTAATCTGTCAGAAAGAGGGAAATGGAACAATTGGAACTATTATTTTCTACCCAACTCATAGGCAGTTCATCTAGTGAAAAAGAGACCCAAAGCACTATAGATGTCCATCTACATAGCCCTACAATCAGGGCTATTATAGTAAGTTCCATATTTAGATTGGCCATCAGATGAAAGGGATGGGAATTTAAATCTTTGGACTTTTTAATATTCCCACCAGTCACTTTCTAAGCTTTTGTCTTTAAAAAGTGAAGAAGGCTGGTGAGATAAGAAATGATAGTTTCTTGAGGAAAGTCCTGATTTCTATTTGCTTGAAAGGAACGTACCATATTTTAATGACTCTTGGTGGATTTTGGTTCAATGCAGAGATCACAGCTAAATTTCAGTGGGTGGAAGACAAGATGTTGATGTATCTTTAGTTTCTTCCTTAAAACTGTCCACTTAGAACACTTGATACTGTATTTAGCATATCTAAATAATTCTTTCGGTATTTTTTTGGATATCTGTTCTGGAAATAGGGAAATAGAAGCAGAAAGACAGCAGTATTATCACAAAGATTTTGAACAAATACTATCCAGTACTGTAATCTGCAAGGTGACCATAACCACAAGAAGTCCCAGAGTCTAATTTACAAATAACAAAGTAATCTTTTCCCATTTTTGCTGTAAAATCTTGCTCTTGCATTGAAACATACAGCACACATGTAGCTTATAGCTGACAGTACTGCGTAGTGAATCTGATCCACACATCAATGATATTGCATTTGACATTAATTTTGATTCATGGTGGTATCTATACTTTCATATTTTTACTTGCATAACTGCACCCAGTTTAATAGGAAATTGTATCCTTACATCACCTGGAAGGGAGGTAAGATTCTTTTACATGTGTCCAAAGAGCAAAGGAAAATGATCTGTATGTTATGGGTACACAATATGTGGCAAAGTTGACATTGTCAGAAGGAACCTGAATTGAAGAGGGTGTGTGTATGCATGTAATTTTGATTTTGTTTCAGCCTCTTTTGCATAAATTGATGTTATCTCATAGTTTTTTTGGTAGTAGAAATAAATAAAAATTGTGCAGCTACTATTTGTTATTGAGAAGGTGTTCATATCTGAAGTTATGCTTGGCAATGTTTTTTGTGTCATTCCTCTTAGTATTTATTTTCTGATTAATTACACATTATGCTATAATAATAGTTTCATGGCTCTCTCTAATTATTAACAGTAGCCTTCATCTCCTTTGTTATGAAAAACATTCAGCAGAAGAAAAACATAGTATAAAGAAAAAAGTGAATAAATAATTTATAGACAGATATTAGAAAATACAGAAGATGAAAATGGAGTGGTAAACATTAAAATTTCCTACTTAAAAGACCATTAAATTTAACAAAATTTCAGGGCATATGAAACCCAATCACAAGAATCAAATCTTCAGAGTAGAAGACCTATCTTTTATTATAATTTCTCAGTTCCTTTTCATGTCTCCCAACTACCTGCTGTATGCAGGTAGACATATGTATAGATAGAATATATGGGGTGGGGGGGTGGGAGGGTGGCAGAGAGAGAGAGAGAATTATATATTAGACACCAGTTCATGCTTAAGGATTGCTACTATGCTTACCTATAATTTAAAAATTCCAAGTTTTTATGTAAAACACCTTGTTTCCCTCAGCCTCTCCTTCTTTTTTTTTTTTTTTTTTTTTTTTTTAACCATGTTATAATTGTAAAAAACTGAGAGAGTTAGGTTTATCTTTTTCTCTCAGATTACGTTCCTTGGCAGACAAGAAGATGCCAAGGACCCAGAGTTTGTCTCCATTAGTTAAATTAAGGATATTGATCATGACCTGAACATAAATCACTTAACTTTTCTCTGATTATAACATCCAAGTAGGATTAATGTTCTTTGGACCTAGCTCACAAGAGGTAAATAGCTTTTCTTTTTGGCAACTCTACTTTTTAAGTGAGTTGTTAGTTACAAGCCATGGAGATCATATAGAAAGACACACTACTCACAAACATGATTTAATAGAACAGTCTTTATTGAAAATGCACTGCATAAAAATAATAGTCTTGAATTCTGTGGCTACACAGTAGTTGATGTACGTTCAAATAAGAAACTAATATTTCACAGTGTAATAGCAAATAATCCAAGAGGCTTATGAGTCAATGTTAAGTTTTGCTTTTCTTTTCATGTGCTTTAAAAATGGTCTCATTACCTATGCCTGTGCCTGACCTTCACATCATAGCTACCTGAATACTCTGCCAGCAAGTCCATATGTTCATTTAGAAGACTCCTTTTTTTTCAACCTGTTAAGTAGTACTAGACATTCGGTTTGGCATTGTGGTACTATGTTGTCAAAACACATTCATAAATTCCTTACAGATTTGACTAAAGGGCCAACTGCTTATGTCTTTTCAACATTTATTACCAGATCTGTAAGTGATGTTATTGCTGTACTCTTGGAAGAATAAATTGAAACTCTTTCTCAGACAACCTTAACTTTTAAAATTATTTTTCCATACTCACAATTGTTCATATTTTATAACATCCTGCTATTTCACATATTTCAAATTATAACTAGGTATCTGAGAGAAAAAACAATATTTTTTTCTTTCTTTTGTGTCATTATAGCTTTACCATGCCAGATCTTTTCTTGCGTTTTTGTACATACAGGATGAAAATAATCAATAACTTAATCCGCCTTTATCCCCCTAAACTCTGAAACTCTCTTCAGAATAACCTCTCCATATTCAAGATACCATTTGCTGTTCTCCAAGTTCTTTTGTATGTTAGCAATATTAAAATACCAGTATTAAAACTGTGTCTATGCAGAACTTGCACTAAATACCTACAAGTAAGCAGGTTTCAAAGGGCCCATAACATTTGTTCAGGTTCCCATAGTCAAATCTATCTAACTGTAATCAAGATTAAATTCTCATTCTGTCAATATTAGTCCTGAGAACTTTCAGTTTATAGCATCTATTTACTGGTGTATACACAGCACAATTTTTCTCACCATTAAGAGATTAAGAGGGATAGCTGCTGATAAACTGTACCAGTGCCAATTTCCAACTCTGTATTTTATTCTCAAAGTCTTCTAGCCAGTTCATTGCAACTAATAAATAGGGAAGAATGCAGATGATGTTCTTTTACAGCTAGTAACTGAGCCTTCATCTTGCATACTTCGATAAATAGCTCCAAATTCACTCCCTCCGACTAGAATTTTTTGGTCATCATCAAGTCTTTATCCTTCCAAAATGAACTTTCCAAATAGGTAGATTTTGCTGCCTTCTCCATATAGGGAAAATAATAATAAAATATTATTTAATTAATTGTAGAACAATATCCAGCAAATTTTTCATCACCCTGGGATGGAGTGCATTAGTCTTCAGTATTTGTCTTTTTCAGGTAGTTCCTCATTTGTTGTTAGTGGGTGCTGGAAAATGACAAATGCTTATTTCTTCTTCCAACCCATTTCTATTCCATTTTATACTACAGAGGTATTGAAAAATCCTTCTGCTATAGACCTGATTGTGCGCATTCCTTCAGGCTGCTTTTTTCTTTCTCAGATACACTGGTGAGATTTTGCGCATTATATTATGTGAAGTATTAAATGTACAGTCTTATTGGATTAACAAAAATTTCCTCTTGTGAGCACCATATAGAAACCAAACATGATACCACATATCATAAAACTGAGAAAACAGTATTTGTGTTTTTTCTGACTGCTATTCCATCTCTCCCTTGGTTTGCTCTGTTTTCAGATGGATTTCTTTTGAGAAAGCAAGAGCTTAAATACTAAGTTAACTAAGTTATCTCATTTTTTACATCAGAAAACAGTTGGTACACTATAAATGTTTTGTGAATATAATCAGCAAACAACAAAGCCTAATGCTTTAATATTTCTCCATTAACACATTGGAAAAAGTAGACTTCTATATTAAACTCTTATATTATTTAATCAGAACTCAGTTGGAATATGAAAATATATGGACAGTCTGACATTTATTTTGGGGTATTATATTGATGTGCATATTGCCACGTTTGACTGGATAGCGGATCTTTAGAGAAATGTAGTTAAGTATAACTTTTCTAAGCTGCTCATTGGAATGATGCCTCTTTCATGACTCTTGAACATAATATTTAACAAGTAGATGCTGAAACATTTATTTGAGATATGCACCAACTGTTGTGAAGAAATAACTGGAATCTTTTTTCCAATAGAAAACTGTGTTCTGACTAATCATGAATTTTTTTATTTTTTTTTGCCCTGAATACAAGACAGATGTGAACCTGTTGGACTGTGTCCAGAGGAGGGCAATAGAAATGATCAGAGGGCTGGAGCACCTCTCTTATGAAGATAAGGTGAAGGAACTGGGGTTGTTCAGCCTGAAGAAGAGGAAAGTCCAGGGGGACCTTATAGTGACCTTCTAATACCTGAAAGGTGTCCATAAGAAGGCTAGGGAAGACCTGCTCACAAGGGCATGTAACAACAGGACAAGGGTTAATGGTTTCAAGCTAAAGAAGGGTAGATTTAGGTTGAACATTAGGAAGAAGTTCTTTAAAATGAGGGTGGTGGATCACTGGAACAGGTTGCCTAGAGAGGTGGTGGAGCTCCCATCCCTGGAGTCATTCAAGGCTTGATGGGGCTCTGAGCATTCTACTGTGAGTCATCCCTGCTTATTTTAGGGGGTTGAACTAGATGACCTTTAGAGGTCCCTTCCAGCCCAAGACATTCTATGATTCTATGATTCAATTATTCTAAATTTTGCATCAGAGTAATACACCATGACCACATCAGAAGATTCACCTGGAAAACAGCTTATTTTTTCCCCTTTGGCTTTGTTCTGTTTGCTTGTGATTCAGCTGAGGGCATATAAAATTCAGCTGCATATTTTTATTGTAATATAAGAAAAACCAAATTAATATTTTATATATGGACTAGCAGAATTCACTCCCATTTTAGACCTACTTCTGATATTTTTCTCTGACCTTCCATCTAAAAAGGATATTTTTAAAAGATTGGGGTATTTTTTTGCAGCTTCAACTTCCTAAGATAGACCTTTGAAGTTAATGAGATTTAGAAGTGTTGTTCCCTTGTCTCCTCTGAAGTTAAAAAAACAAGTCCTAGTTCTCCAGCCATCAAAAGTGCAAACCTATTGGCAGAGTTTCAGTCTGATTTGATGAGCAACATATTCAATTATTTAATCACCTATTAAAGCCCAGTTCCAGAACTTTCTTCATTATACTTCTGCTCTTTTTTTCTCCAGTGTCTTATGCGATGGTGACTCCTTTTTCTTATTGCAGCTGTTTGGACTTGAACCTAGACACCTGAAGACCAGAAGGTGCAGTCCTTATTAGAACATTACTATAGTTAGGCCCTTACTAAAGGTTACAGCTCTACTCAGTAGATGTTATCTACAAGTAATGGCTATAAAAATATCTTAACTGTGAATTTCAAACATTATAGAGATGCAGAATATGAATGGCAAAATGTTAATGTCTTCATACAGATCTATATTTCCTATGTGCATTTGTATTTTCTGAAGCATTCTTTCAATTTCTGTTTGAGAAGAAACAACTGTGTAGTGCAAATATGAAAGACTTGTATTTAAGGGAATAATAGGAGTCTTCCAGATTTGGTTTAACTTGTTTTCAAATTTCAAAGCAACTCTTTGGGTGCAAAAGATGTAAGGATTATGTTCTGTAGCACAGGACAGTTTTTCTGGTTGTTTTAAGAAGTGACAGGACTTGATTCCTGGATAAAATGTTTAGCAAGCTCCCAAGACAGCCATAGGCAAAGCAATTAAATCTGCATTCTTGTGCTGTGAGTGGTCATTTCCCCAGTGCTATCAACAAAGTGTCAGCAGTGACAGCTTTACAAACCATGAACTCCAGTAGAAGTGTGCAGTTATTTATCTAGCTTCATCACTGTACAGTATAGAAAAGAGGGGTAAGTCAGGCATTTCCAAATTCTCCAGGTTTATGTCAAAGTATTAGTGGAAAATCTTGGTGATTTTTTTTCCATCTTAAGCTCCAAATATCTGCTGTACTGCTTATTACGTTATCAAACAGTGTTGTGCTGTAATTGCTTGATATGAAATCTCTAGTAATCTGGTTTACGATATTCCCACATTTCTTGCCATTCCCAGACATTACTGTTTATCATTCCTGCCTCCATAACCACCTGCAATTTGTTGGCAACAGCTAATGGTTGGAGTCACTTGGTGAGTGGGAGCAGCAAGCTGATTCAGATTCTAAAATTAATAATTCCACTTCCTGTCCCCATTGCAAGAATGAGGTGGAGTATTTTAAACTGGTATTTCCACAAAATTCTTCATATCATTAAATCATTAGTTGACATTAAAGCTCCCAAGTTTTTTGCCATCAGAAAATCACATTTACTTATTCAAAGACAGCAGCAAGTAAAATATTAATGAGTACTTTTTTTTTCATCTTTTTAAAAATTATTTTAAAGCTGATGAAACTAAATGAAACACTCCATTGTAAAAACGTAAGTTTCAAATACCTTCAGCTTTGTAAATGAGGCAGCAAAGAAAAAAGTCATCTGAAAAGCTGCAGAAACAAGGATTCACTAATACATTTCTGAGTCACATAAAGCTGCTCTCTTCTATACATGACGTCTTTTATTGAACTGGTACTGCAGTTCATGTAAATTGCTCCATTTACAGCTAATTATTAGATTGCATACAAGGTGTGAATAAAGGCAGAAAGCACAGGAAAAATGGAAATGTATTTGTGAATATAGCAATGTCTCTACATCAAATGACATATACATATTTGGTTTTTCTAACTAATGCCATAAATAGATGTACAGAACAGAAAATTCCGACAAAACATCACTGGATGAAATCCTTTTCCAGTTGAGAACTAGGTAAATATTCATAGGTATTTTAATTTTTATGAGATGTCTCTGATTTAATCCATGGCAAACAAACTCTAATAAATCTGTGTGTATAGCAATAACTATGTTATAAACTAGTATGCATTTTTCCTAAAGACAAGATATCAACAGACAGCTCTACCAATACTGTAAGTACTTGGTGAATTTATACACATGCCCCATTAGGTACTGATAATTAGAACCTTTTTACAGAGCTGTGTTTATTTATTTATTTATTAGCAGCTGGTTGACCTAATATCCAATTTTTATATCTCAAGGTATTTGGGTTAAAATGAAGGAACTTTCAGTCATCAAAAACAAAACAATAAGAATCACATGTTCCCTAGAAAAATGCCATTTACTATAATGAAAACTTTGTGATTCATCGTAAATGGAGGGTTAATATCTATTGCAATTAATTTTTACTGCCATTGTTGGATCAGTTTTAATCTTAGACATAACTCCATTTAATTTCTGTCTTCCCACCACCCTCACTCCCTTGATATTCACACTGATTAATTTTAAGAAGCCCATCTTAATTTTGGAGCTCCTTGAGAAAGTCCAGAGAAGGGCCGTGAAGATGTTCCAAGTGGAGCACCTCTCATACAAGGACAGGCTGAACAGCCCCAGTTCTCTCAGTCTGTCCTTGAACAAGAGATGCTCCACTTGGAACATCTTCACTTCAGTCCAGTGGAGTAGAGGGGGAGAATCACCTCCCTTGAGCTACTGATTACACTTCTTTTGATGCACCCTTGGATATGTTTGGTTTTTTGGGTGGCAAGAGTATACACATTGCCAGCTAATGTTGAGAATCTTGTCTCAAAGTCCTCAAAGTCCTTGTCCTCCAGACTTTTTTTGATCCATTCTCCACCTAGCTTGTACTTTTGCAGGACCTTGCACTTAGCCTTGTTGATCTTTATGCCATTTGCACAAGCGCACTTCTTAAGCCTGTGAAGGTCCCTCTGGATGGCATCCATCCCCTTCCAACATGCTGAGCTCACCACACACTTTGGTGTCATCAGCAAACTTGCTGTGGGTGCACTCAGTTCCACTGCCCATGTTACTGAAAAATATGTTAAACAGTAGCAGTCTGAGAAGCGACCCTTGGGAAACACCACTCATCACAGGTCTCCATAAGGAGAGTTCTTTTAGCAACCTTTTTCTCCTTGCTCATTTTATTCCAAGATATCACTTCAAGGTTCAACATTGAATAGCTGGAAAAAGCAGTTATCTTTTAAATATAAAATCCTGAATTCTTTATTTCGATATACTATAAATAATTTCATGTTCTGGGAAAGAGAAAAAGAAGAAAGTCCCCACTGGAAAGATTATTTTTTTCCTTCTTGAAATATTTCATAGTAATTAAAGTCATGCTAGATATATTCACTTTCAGCAAATATTTGTCCTGATTTACATATAGGCTAGAATTATTTTTTTTTTACCTTGTGAGTCCTTAATGTGACTTAATAAGGATGACATCAGTTGATTAATATAAAAAACAGCTTTCTCCAGAATTTAAAAATGTGGAATTTAGACAATTGATTCTTGATTTTTTTTGAAAAAAACCTGGAAAATATTTTTTTTTGCAACAAAAATACCCTGACTGCAGCAGATAGGAGAGGATATTAAAATAAAAAGTTTGAAATTTGTTTAATGTTTCACACATTTCACTGTCTAATCCATGTGCATAGCCCACAACCAATCTTTTATATCCTGTGCTAACTCTTCAATTTTTTCTTCCCTACTGTCTTGGTCCCACTTCTAAATTTTCAATTTCACTAGTCCAGTATAACCTTAGCCACAGTCCAGCCTGCTTCTGCTATTCCTTATCATTACTTTCCTCCTCTTTACTAAGCTAAGTAGTTACTGAGTCAAGGAATTCTGCTGTGCTAGACCTCCAGACTATAAAGATGCAGTTCAGGTTATTTTAAAGAATAGGAGATAATACTCTTTTAGTATTATAAAAGCAGAAGAAATTCCTTTAAAATGAAGGAATAAAACTGAATATTTAGGTCGATATGTTTAATCAAGTATAAGAGAAAAAGGAACTAAATAAGAACAATTAAATACCTGTGCTGAGGAGCTCAGCTTCAGAAGTTGTACAGAAATTGGAAGTGCACCTATTCCATAGGGCTTTTAGCAAAATCATTCACTTCCTGAAACAGAATCTTTGCTTCAAGGAATTTATCATGATCAGTTCATACCATGAATCACTTGCTGAAGTGGCAAAGTGATTAATAATATGACTCAGACTTCTGCTTATTATCTGGTCCCTTGAGGGAATTGCTAGAGTGCTGGACTTCTCTCATTTGCTTTGATATGTTTTTTCCCCAGCAATTTTTAAATACGTAATTGTTCTGTGGAAGGCAGATACTGATACTACATTGACATTGCTGGCCTTGAAAAACAATTGAAAGCTCTCCTTTCATACTGTTTGATAATTTTACTTTTGTACTACTATTTGCATATAATGACCACAAATTTCACTTGGAATGTATATACAATCTACACTAATTTGTAATAAAAAGTTTAATAGTACTTGAAGAAGTAATTCTGGTGTAAGACTCAGTTAGTCTTTTTTCTCATAACCTTTATCACAAAAGTGTGGCTTAGTGGAAAACTTCAATACAAGACATTTTACACTAATTAAAGAAAATATTCTGAAGAGAAGGGACAACTCAAAGAGAAGGCTTAGACCTTTAGAAGTGAATGTGGATATATGCCACTTACTTTGCTAGTCTGCTAATATAGAAAATGTTCACAGGCTGCATGGCTACTTAGTTTTTGTACTGACTGAGAATAGCTGTCAATGTAACAGGGTAGAATTAGACTAATATGACAGAGAAAGATAGAAGCAGTTCAGCTGGGCTCTTTGAAACCTTTCAGTTATTTGTGTTTTATACATTGACTATAAAGATAACCAGTGACTACTCCAAGACTATTGTTAGATTTGAAGTCCTATTAACATAATGTGGCTCTCTGGTTATTACTGATGCATAAAATCAAAAGGTTTGGTGGACACACTGCATCTACCATGCTACTGTTAAAATGAAGTTAGTAACACTTTGCATCTTCAGTGCTGCCCTACTCTTCTGCTGGTATACCCCTACATATATTTAGCTATTTCTTTCTAACTCTGTTATTTAAGAAAGTGTGTAAAAGATACTTTTGAGACATGTAAGAAGATTTCATTTTACAATAAAGGTCATTTCAAAACCTTGTATGTTGTATTTTAAATGAGGTCATGCCATTAGCAATTGAACACTGTTACCAAGAAGTTTACTTGTTTATTTCTTTAATCTTAAATAAATAACTATCAATAGTATTTGAATCTTCTATAACTTCCTCTAAAAGAGGACAGTGTTTCTTTAAAAGAGAAAATATTTATCTCAGTTCTGTAAAAACCATACTTCATCTATGTTTTTTTACCTTTGCAATTCATAAAGGAAGCTGAAAGCTTGTAAGCTTTATATTCTTTGATATGCTATGTACTTTGTTTTACTTAGCTTTGTGTTTAGAGGAAGAAAAAGTAGCATAAAACATACTACTAAATTAAAATAATCTGAAAATGGATTAGATAAAAAAACTAGAGATTAAGTGTTTAATGAAACTATAGGTCTTAAAAAATCCACAGTCTACTGAAAATATTTCTTGTAAAAGTTTCGTGTTTTTCACCATCACTCTATTTCTGTGTTATATTTTGTGTTCAGATGTGTTTCTTCCAGTAAGCTAGGCTAGTGTTGGCAGACTCATCTATTAATTTTATTTCTTTGCTTGGCCACCACCAAGACTAGTGGTGTTCCATATAGGCACATGATGATCTCTTAATTATCTTCTCTGTCAGAAGCTGAAATAAAATACTAAAGCCTTAATCTACATATGGAAACTTCACAGTGTTTAAATCAAAATTTTATTACAATATTATGATGTGAAGTTAAGTAAGCAGTTCTAATTTTAATCTTCGTAGTTTCTGTCTGTGTTCCAATCTTTTGAAATATTACTCTATATAATAGATAGCTATAGAAGACTTTCTGGAAGCATGGTGTGCTGATGGTATTACAAAACTAAGACAGGAAATCTTCTCACTGCCTTTGTCCAGAAAAACTGTAAATGCTGACCAACAATTAGTTAATTATACACATACATGTTCTCACTGACAATTTTTACCTACCAAGAAGGATAGGGGTAGACAGTGCTGGCAGACTATATCTCATACAGGTTTGCTTGTTGCCTCAGATGCCTTCTTACAAATCACCAAATCACAAAATCATGGAATCATATTGGTTGGAAAAGACCTTTAAGATAATAGAGTCCAACCATTAATGTAGGACACAGCCAAGTTCACCATTAAAACATGTTTCTAAGCACCACATCTATGCATCTTTTAAATAACTCCAGGGATGGTGACTCCACCTCTTCCCTGGGCAGCCTGTTCCAGTGCCTAATAACCCTTTCCTTAAAGACATCATTCCTAATACCAAATTTAAAACTCCCCTGACACAACTTGAGGCCATTTACTCTTTTCCTATAACTTGTTACTTGGGAGAAGAGACCAACTCCCACCTCACTACAATCTCCTTTCAGGTAGCTGTATAGAAAAATAAGGTCTCCTCTCAGCCTCCTTTTCTCCAGACTACATTACTCCAGTTCTCTCAGCCACCACTCTTAAGACTTCTGTTCTAGACCCTTCAACATCTTCATTGTCCTTCTTTGGACACTTTCGTATATATTTTGGACACATTTTGAACATATTTGTGTATATACAAACAGAAAAAAAGACATTTACACATAAGATTTATATTGCAGTTGCACCAGGTAATGAGTTGGGTTTTGTTTTATTACTTTTTTCAGTTCTCTATTAGCTTTGGGAGAATTTGGGATATTATCAGTTCTTAAAGCTTGAAATCTTAAAGCTAAAAAGCCTTGACTTACCACTTTGGTAGTTTTACTGGCTTTATTTGGGTTTTTTGTTTGTGTTTGATTTTTTCCATACTCAATAGTAAATTCTCTGGAATGAATGTCTGTTGTCTTTCCATGGATTATGTTTAACCAGCTGTGCTCAAAAATCCAGCCCTGCTTACCTTTGAAAATTTGCAAAAGCACTACTGTAACTTTTTCATTGTTGAAATCCTCCTGAAGCTTCCTCTTACCTACAAGATTTCATTTATAGTTCTAACAAACATAGTTCATTTCTGTTAACATTGCATGGTGAATGACACAATGCAAGTAATATTTAAAAATTCTTTTCTCTAAAAATATTACCCTGAACTTCTAGTCAACTGACATGATTATCCAAATACTTCACAAATAAATAAAACACTTCCTGGGATATGACCCTTAGAGTTTCTGTGTGTCCACAGAAGCTCCCATAACAGGAATAAAAATATTGTTGTCAGAACCTGTAGCTCACTTCACCAGATTTGTCTGCAAGTGACAGAAGTGTCTGTCAAGGCGTGAAGTCTACCTGAAACCACCACTCAGGCAGGCAAGGTTAGGCTACATTTACCCAGTTGTAACTGACTACATTTATCCTATTTTATGTGCTGAAAAATGAAGACCTAAAAAGTGAACTTTGTAATACAGCTAATGTAATGCAGACTTTACTTTTCAGCAGCTTTAACTGATTAGATGATTCAGGTATGTACTGGAAAGCAACAGGAGGTCTGATGAAGAGTTAATGACTGCTTCCTTTTAGCACCTTTGGGGCAGGAGGTTAAAAGGTGATTGGTGCTCAGAAAACAAATGCTTACTGGCTTTGTATGTGGCAAAAGTCTGGTCATCAGCCTTACCAAAGCTGATGTCACTGGTTTTAAAAGCAGGCTGGAGAAAATGCATGCAGAAGTGAGGGATTTTCACCTTAACAGTAGCAAGGACTGATCATAATTTATTCTTTATAATGTTCTTCTACAAATGTAAAAGTCTGTTCCTCACCATGGAAACACCTTCTGAAATACCAATGAAATACAGTAGTGGTGTTGATGCTGCAATAGAGTTCCTGTGTTTCTTAAGGTAAATGTTTAGGCATAGACAGCAGAAGTTTCAGAGATGATAGAAAAGTAATCAAGGATTCCTTAGGAAGGTGCAGAGGGTCTCAAATCTATAGTTATTTCTCCCATATGAATATAATGAAAAAATTGAAGCTAGAATAAGCAGAGTCGTAAAGTTTTGACTTGTGGTTCAGCGATTGTGTAAAAAGCCATTACTTTATAGGCACCTAAATGCTGTTTTAAAGAAACCACTCCAACAGTTGTTTAATGCTGTTTCACAGTATGGAATAATCTAATTTACATATAAATTAAGAATCTATTTGTGGCACCTATGATACTACAAATTAGAGGGGGTTCAAACTTCTTGATTGCTTTTTTTTTTTTCAGTACTGCTTCATTTGTGTTTGCATTATAGTCCCATTAATATTGCCACTTTAACGTAAAGCATATGTCAAACATTTCCTACCAAAATGGCCCAACTTCATAAAAAAACTTATTAGTAGTCAAGTGTCAGGATTAATTACTTAATCTAAATGTACTTCAAAACTTAAAAAAATTGGCCCGTCCCTGAGTTCATTGCAATTCTAATGCTTACTGGAGAAAAATCAGACATATGCTCTCTATTATAAATGCTTCTAAGTCACAGTGCCACACTACTAAAGCCTGATATATAAGCATAATTATATGTAAATTAGGAGTGCATTTAAATGATACTTATTTTTCGATAAAGATGAAAATACAAAGAAGAATGTCTAAGCTTGGAGATTGCTGCATTTTTTAAAGTTTATGATAAACACTGGAAGCTAAGATTTCAGTTGTTAGGATAATTAACTTTATATCCTGAAGACATTCTTTTAAGTAAAATGTTTCTGAAGAGTTCATAAGAATGATGTATATGTGGTCACAGAGAATGGATCAGAGGAAATTACTATCAGGATTTATTGGTGATGCTTGTTTGATTTTTAATTATTTTATTTTTTTTAAATTTCAACTGTTTAGTCCATCATTAACTAATTTATTTCAATGTTCCTGTAAAGGAATTGTTTTGACATATAATTCATTTTTTCTTGATTTCTTAACTTGTTGTCTCATGTGTTCTGTACATTGTCTCTAGAAATTCCATTCTGTGTGCTTCATTTTTGTTCTATTTTCTGCTAAATATGTATTCTATACCTTTTTCAGGAGTTGGTGTTGAAATGTGAAATTCTTAACCTTTCAAATTGGCTGACTTTCAGATTTTAACTGTGCATACTTAATATAGAATTAACATAGCTTTTTGCATTTAATATAATATTTATAGATATTAATCCATCAGTTCTCAAACTCTGAACTGTTGTACATTTCCATATTTCGTAGAGATTTAGTACCATGTGAAACTCTTCCAATTTTCCAGCAACATCAACTAACTTCTGGTGCTTTATGGTTCAGAAAAGAGAAAGCTGGGAAAACTTCTGACAAGAGAGATGTCTCATCTATTGGGTGTGAATTGAGGTGATACAGCTTCAGCTTCAGGAAACAGGGACTAGTGAATAGGCAGGTCAGCAGGACACAACTTTTCTTATGCAAAAGAAATAACATAGTTGTTATATAGATGGCAAAGTTTTTAACCAATGTTAGAGAGACAGATGAATAAAGAAGTGAAATCTGAGAAGATAGTCCACAATATCATTTTGTGTTTTGAACTTTTTGCCTATGGAAGGAAAGGGGTGAGAAATGAAATCTTCTATGTTATCCCTTTGTAAGCTGTTTCCAGGATGAAAAACTTTATCTGAGAATGATTTAACTAAGACATTGAGCCTGAAGATGTCAAAAATGTATAAAGACAATTGGAAACAGACTCTCATAGAAAAGTAGTGTGAAATCATATAGTCAAGGACTATATCACAATAAATATATATAAGACTACTGAGTAAAGACTCTACCAGTGTCTTTGACTTGTTTGAAGTTCCAACAAGTAAAATATGTGTTTCTATGATTATTTGTTTCTTTCGTTATTAATCACCAGCAGTAAACTCAAATTTGTTTTTAAGTTTTTTCTTCTTTATAGTGGTTTTGGGGGTTTTGTTAGGTTCTGCTTAGAAAAAACTATTTTCTTTTTGTCAATTTTTTAGGAATTGCAGTTGTTTTGTGATGCTTTTGTGCCCATTTGGTCCTGAATAGAAAATCTCTTCCATTAATTCTATAGTTCATTTTAACTTAATTTACTTTCAGCTAACATCTGGTTGGAAAAAAAGTATAGAGGATCTGATAAATGATGTCAGCTTTTCAGTTCCATGAGGAGGACCAAGTGGGTTCAAACTGAAGCAAATTTAGGGAAAAGCATCCATCTATCCCTAACATATTTAGACAGGGAGATCTAGAGCATGAAGAATATGTAGGTTGCTTAGAGTGATGACTAGCTGTCATGATAGTGATGTGAAAAGAAGCAAAAGAGTGCTTTAGAAGATTTATGTGGCAATTTAGTTCAAGATCTGATAATCTGGATTGAGCAGATTGCATTTCCTGAGAGAAGCTAAAAATGGATAAAAGAAAGAGAGAAAAAATATAAAAGAAATAAATAAAAGAGAAGAAAACAAACAAAACCAAAAACAAAAAAGCAAAAAAACAACCCAAACACACCATCCTTGTAAAAACCCTAGATGGGCCAGGTTCATAGAAAGGAAGGCAAAGGTACTTCCCAGTTTTCAAAGACCTCTAATTTTGATACTTTCTAGATTATTCCTTTGCCTTGCTGTGAAGGACCAGGTATTTCCTTACACGAACATGAAATGTCCTTTGAGTCAGCCGACAAAACTGACTTAAAACGGCGTCTCCACGCGGCGCTGAACCCCCTCTGTGTGTGTGTGTGTGGGGAGTAGCTGCTGCAGGGGAGGAGCCGTGGCCGGAAGCAGGGGCGGGACTAGGTCCCGTCTGATTGGCTGAAAAGCCCGGAAATACAAAACCGGCCAATCAGGAGCGCCGAAAACCCCATAAGAGAGGCAGCGCGGCACGCCTCTCTCTCTTGTCCTCTTCTCGTGTTCGGGGCGGTCGTCTCCACACACTGCCTGCCGCCGCCATTTTCCTGCCGTGCGCTGCCGCCGTTGCCCGCCCACCGCCGCCGCTGCTGCTGCCAACGCCGCA
>NW_009952366.1:3177915-3210100 GCF_000747805.2 Chaetura pelagica | reverse complement strand
GCCCCAAATTGCTTTGTTTTCCCCACAATAAACCGTGCATTTTGTAAATTCTAATTGGGGATTGGTTGCTGTTATTGGAAATATTAGTAAGCACTGAGCAAGTTATTCACTCGAAAAAGTCAGGGCATAAGCCCCTGTCTCCTCTGTGTGAGGCAATACCCACGTGTGGATCTCTCAGCAAATCCTGATAAGTTAATACACTCCAATAAGGAGATAAAATAGGTCACGGATCGTGACACTTGCCCTGTCACATTTTCTCCAGAAACATACTTACTGTAGAACAGAGAAAGAGAAGAATGTTTTGTGATTAATGATTAAAATAAGAGGAAATCGGAAATGCCAAAGTTTAATCTTAATGGTTTGCAAAAAAAATTAATAAATTACTTAGGAAGGGGAAGACTGGTCTCCTATATCAAAGGGTTAAAAGAAACAGCTAAACAAGATGCAGAAAATACTTTAAAGTGGATAATTTCTTATAAAGGTAAATAAAAATGCAGCAGTTTAGGCCCGGGTTTTTAAATTACTAATATGAGGAATCCTCAGACTGACTTGTCAGAAACATCATGTTTGGACTAAACCAACAACTTCAAAAACCTTTCCAGATGGTATATATACAAGAGTCTAAAGAAGCTTAATTATGAAGTGGCTGAGCTGAAAACAAAAAGATACAGTCTCTTTTTCCAAGCAGCTCAATGATTCAGACATTCAGAAAGTAGAAATTCTAACTTTCTTTTCACAGAATCACAGAATCAGTGGTGGTTGAAGTTGGGAGGGTCCTCTGGAGGTCATCTGGACCAACCCCACTGCTCAACCAGGATGCATAGAGCCAGGTGCTCAGGATCAATTCTAAAAATTAAATTCTAAATGTGGAATCTTTCTGTAACAAACAACATGGAGAGGTTTTCAACAACAGTGATATTTTTTTTCTGTGGATTTTTCAGTCAAAAGAGGATATATAGCAACAATGAAAGGAATTTTAAGTGTTGAATCAGTGGACACAAATCTCTGGTTCTGAGAAAACATGTTAGTCATAAATCTAACCATTTTGTACCAGACAAAATAATGTTTTGATATCCTTTGTTATTGTTTGAAGGAAATACTTTCATATTTGACCAAGCATAAAAACATTCTTCATTTCTGGTTAACAGTTGGCATAAATAGTCTAATATCACCTACCAACTCAGAAAATTTCTGGTTTCCTTATTCTTTTAATATATGAAGTTGGGTTTTCCTTCAGCAAAATATGATCTTCTTTTAAAGATTCTTAGTGTGAAGCAATTCCTTATCATCAATAATAAAATTAAGTTTGGGGTGTAAAATATAGTTAACAATATTTTACATACAGGGTGGAAAAAATGTTATTTTTATATTGGGTGCTGTGTTAATATGACAAGCTTTTACAAACACTTTAAAAATAGCTGGAGATATAGTCAGGCCAGAATGAAAAAATAAGATGTCCAAACATAGAAACTGTATTCAGTAAATTGAAATTTAAATATGAAAATGGAAAAGTTTTATTTTTATCTATCTCAAAGAACATATTATAGCTTTTTAGCTTTCTTTTATTATTTTTAATTTTTTTAGAAAAGGCAATCTTAATTAAATGTTTATCTTAGACCCAATATTTGCATGCTCTGTTTCTTTTTACACTTAAACTTCTGATGTTATTACTGCTTAAGGATGGCTTGAAAATGCAGTATTATATATTTGAGAGACTTTACCTTGATATATACTGCACTCAGTAAAGTTTCAACTATATTTTCAGCAATAGCAACTTAATGTACTGTACAAACAACTGCTTCATATGACCTTTAAGAGAAAATAGCTTCTGTGATTGTTACAGCTATCCGAAAATAATAAAAAAAAAACCAAACAACAAAAAAAAATATGAAATTCCTCAAATATATTTTTAATATTTCTCAATGACAATTAAAAAACCTGTTTGTGTTGCACTTCAAAATGGTCTGTCCCAAATACCCACAGCTTGCACATGGAGCATGAAGTGCTGTAAAAAGAATACTGCTAATTTAATAAAAGATCTCATGAATCCTCAAATATGAATCATCCCATTTTTTGCTCACAAGGTAAAAGCCAATCTGTTTTCCTAAACTTCAGGGCATTCAGTCTTCAAAATGTTCTGGAAATTCTTAACTATCTTAAGTCCAAGATTTCAATATCTGAAGTGATATATGGATATTCCAGAGCAAAATATCAAATACCCTGTCACCATCATTTTCATTTCTCTATAAGGTAGTATGATCCTTGACCAGAAGGTAGAAATAGAGTCAGAGAATCAGAGAGTCATAGAATGCCAGGTTGGAAGGGACATCAAAGATCATCTGATCCAACCTTTCTAAGTACTACTGTAGTTTATATGAGATGGCTCAGCACCCTGTCAAGCTCAGACCTAAAACTGTCCAATGTGAGGAAATTGACCACTTCCCTTGGGAGACTATTCCAAAGTTTGACTGTCCTCATGGTGAAAAATTTACTTCTTGTACCCAATCAGAATCTCCCCAGGAGCAACTTGTGTCCATTACCCCTTGTCTTTTCCATGTGACTGCTCATAAATAATGAGTCTCCATCTTCTCGGTAGACATGCTTTGAGGACTGGAACATGGTAATAAGGTCTCCCCAAAGACTTCTTTTCTCAAGACTGAACAAACCCAGTCCTCTCAACCTCTCCTCATATGGCAGGTCCTTTGATCATCCTTGTGGCCCTTCTCTGGACCCTCTCCAGCCTGTCTGAACTCTTTCTGTAGAGCAGGGACCAGAACTGAACACAATTCTCCTGGTGTGGTCTGACAAGTACCAAATGGAGTGGGATGATAACTTCTTTATCTCTTGTTGATGCAGCCCAACATCCTGTTGGCTTTCTTTGCTGCTGCAGCACACTGTTCACTCATGTTGAACCTGTTAGCCACCAAGACCCCCAGGGCCAAGTAGATCTGCAGCCAAGTAGATCCCAGTCTGAACTATGCTCCTGGGTTATGTGTTCCCAGCTGCAAGACATTACATTTCTCCCCACTGAGATTTATAAGGTTCCTGCTAGCCCACTCATCCAGTCTGTCTAGGTCATCCTGGAGGGTGGCTCTCCCTTCAAGAGTGTCTACTTTTCCACTCATCTTGGCGTCATCAGCAAACTTCATCAGGGTGCTCTTGATCCAACATCTAGGTCACTTGCAAAGATGTTAAAAAGCACTGGGCCAAATATTGATCCCTGGGGGACCCTACAAGTGGCACTTGTGACAGTTTGCCAGTTTGAGGAGAAGTCATTTGGGAGTTTTGCAGATTACTTTAAAACCTATGCCTGCAAAGCAGATCTTGTTGCACAGTTCAATTCACAATTCAGTTCTTGAAGCAGTCAAGACTGTAACAGCATAAATATCCACAAGAAAACTCATGCTTTACTTCAAGTTTGACCAAGTTCTACACAGAGACCAATTTCATGCAACTGAACAAGCCTAGCAGAAGTTAGTCAAAGCCCCTCCCCCCAAGTTTATTTCTAATTGAAATTAACTTCTTTCATCTGTTACATTTATGTTCAAATCAGTCGTGAGAAAGGAGCTTTTTTACTATAGACAAATGACTGCAGACCTCTGCCTGTGGAAAATGTAAGAAAAACACAGCTAATCTGTCTTTCTAGTTTCAGATGTTTTTCCAGATGTTTTTTCCAGATCTCTGTAAGGCCTTTGAATCCCTCCCTCCAGTAACATTCTTATCTCTGTAATTGGAGAGATGGACAAGGAATTAGCTGGATGGCTGTGTCCAAAGAGTTGTAGTCAATGACTCAATGTCCAAGTTAAAAACAGTATCAAATGGTGATCCTAAAGGGTCTGTACTGGGACCAATACTTCTTAGTATCTTCATCAGTGACATGCATAATGAGATTGAGTGCACTTTGAACAAGTTTGCAGATGACGAGAAGCTGAGTGATGCATCTGATAGGGATGCTATCCAGAAGGACCCTTGACAGATTTCAGAAATGGACCCATTTGAACCCCATGAAGTTCAACACAGCCAAGCACAAGGCTCTGCACCTGCACTGGGGCAATTCCCAATTTCAGTACAAGCCGAAAGATTAACTGATTGAGTGCAAGCCTGCTGAGGAGGACCTGGGGATAATGGAGGATGAAAAATTGGACATGAGCCAGCACTGTGCAATTGCAGCCCAGAAAGGTCCAGAGGAGGGCCACAAAAATTACCAGAGGGCTGGAACATCTCTCCTCTGAAGAAACACTGAGAGAGTTGAGGTTGTTTAGCCTGGAGAAGGAAGGCTTCAGAGAGACCATATTGTTGCTTTTCAATACTTTAAAGGGGGCTTATAGGAAGTAAGGGGACAAACTTTTACGCACTGTCTGTAGGACAGGAGGCAAAAGCTTTAATCTGAATGAGAATAGAGGATAATGGAAGAATTTTGTTATGATTAGTGCAGAAGGGCTCAAAGCGAGGTTGGATGGGGCTTTGAGCAACCGGATCTAATGCAAGATGTCCCTGCCTATAGCAGAGGGGATTGGACTAGATTAACTTTAAAGGTCCCTTTCAACCCAATACATTCTATGATTTTATGATTTCATGATTCTGTTATTCCCCTGGAGTATTTATCCTGGTTCATTACATTTCAACGTGAATGAGTTTCTATGCATGTGTCTAAAGTTTAATGAAATTTAACCAACATTGAAATTTAAATTATACCTTTACTTTTACCTGCTTTCCAATGAACCTCCACGTGGGTGAATTCCTTCTTCTATTCTTTCAAAAATCTATCTACTATCAGGTGAAATGTTTAGATGACCTTGGCAAAAATGTTAGTCATTCAGAGTTGAGTCATAGTTTTGCTTATTGTTTATAAAGGTGCTTGAATATATTTAATTTCAAACTTTCATGACATCATCTAGGCAGATGTATTCTGGAAAATATGATGCCTAAGTGCCATTGACCTGTCCTCTACTAAATATGGATGGTATGAGAAAAGGTTATTTTTGTTCTCCTCAATCCATTCCCAACTTTATAGTCATCCCTCGTGTAGAAGAAAATCAACATAATTTTGTTCCAGCAGCTCTGCAGGTCAAGGACTGTGTAAAAATTCTTAGTAAATCAGTCCCATCAGTGGCTGGCATTTCTGTTCTTGAATACATATGGATTATGGAATAAGAATGTGAAATAAATATTTTTTTTTCTCTTGGAAGAAAAGTAAAACTGAAAAGTAAAAAAGTTATTTTACTCAGACACAACTGACTTATACACTGAATTGATTATACAGTATGTTCTTGATTTGCAATGATACTAATAATGCAAGAACATTTCCTATTGATGCTCCAAGGGAACATTTGCCTCAGCATTTGTAAATATAATCATCTAAATACCAGGATTGATTCTCACAGTTAATGTTAAATAAAGAAAAAAGGAATAATTTTTATGTCAGAATTTGAGATTATGTAAACTTAGAAAATATTAAATATTTATTTATGATAACAAGATTATAACAATTGCAAAATATAATAATCATTGTTTAATTGGAATTTTAAAAAATTATATGTATGTTTTACCAACAAAACACTAATTCATTGATTTCTCATTGACATGTAAAAGCAGCTTTTGGCTATATAACTTATATTTACTAGAGTAACTTGAAATTTAACGTTTGTTTTTTTTCAAATCCTTTCTAAGGGTACACTTAAAAATAATTGCACTAAAAGAACAAATATCATATAGGAGAGTTTTAGTACAAAGACTTGTGCTGCAGGGTGTACTATTGGTCACAGTTTTGTAAATCATTGCACTATGAGAAGTTCAAAGACAGAAGTAACTAAGCTGAAAGCAGATGTTACCTAAGTTTTCATTGACCTTGGTAGGATTTTAGCTTTTGAAAAAATAGACTGTTACATTGTTTTGTATAATGTGTTTTCTTTGAAAAAAACGGCATTTTTCACTCCATCATCAATAAATACTGCAAACAGTTCTATTGGTTCCATAGCATTCCTGACAAATTATCATTAAATTTCTTAACAGAATTTTCCTCCTGGTATTTTCCACTTGAATTCAGAACTTGGACTCCACTTCAGAATTAATTTCTAGATTTAGTTTTCTGTCTCTACCTACCAGAATTTTAACTTTTTGCTAAAATATGTTGACCAGAGTTACAATATGCAAGGTATTAAGCATTTTACATCCTTCCTGCCTTTCAGAGACTTTGCTGTACTACATTTCATAAAATGTATCATTACTTATAGAATCCCTCTCCAACAGTCCCCCTCTACTCTACACTAGTCAGGCCAGATATGGAGTACTGTGTCCAATTCTGGGGTCCTCAGGTCAAGAGAAACAGGAAACTACTGGAGAGGGTCTAGCTGAGGGAAACAAAGATGATTGGGAGCTGGAGGACCTCTCTTAAAAGGAAATATTGAGAGAGCTTGGACAGTTTAGCCTGCAGAGGAGAAGAAGGAGAGAAGACCTTATCAATGTCTATAAATACCTGAAAGGTGAGTGCAAGGAGGTTGGAGCCCAACTCTTCAGTAGTGCCCAGTGACAGGACAACGGACAATGGGTACAAGGTGGAACACAGGAAGTTCTGCACATGAGGAAGAGATTCTTTACCGTGAGGGTGACAAAGCACTGGAACAGGCTGCCCAGAGAGTTTGTGGAGTCTCCTCTGGAGACATTCAAAACCTGCCTGGGTGTAATCCTATGTGATGTGCTCTAGGCAATACTGCTCTAGCAAGGGCGTTGGACGAGATGATCTCTAGAAGTCCCTTCCAACCCTGACAATTCAGTGAGTCTCTAACAGATGAAGAAGGCACTGTGGCACAACATGAGTAACACTTTGGTTCTTAAATACAAATCAGAGCTAACTTTGGAGAAATATGGAGCTGTAGTGATAGTGCAGCAACTGAAATCAGGCAATGTAATGAAAAAATATGTCATAAAAAAATACACACACAAAAAAAGCATGTGCTTTTTACATTGCTTGAACTAAAAATAGAACTGGCTGTATTGTGTAGCTGCAATATACTGTTAACTGGATAAACAACATACTTAGTGATTATTCACTGTATAAATAATAACAGAGCAAATGTTTCTCACTTTGCCTAGGCAGCAAAAGTCTTAGAATCCTCAATGTCAAACTAGATCTGTGAGAAGGAGACAGTAGAAAAACCTTTCTTGTCTTGTAAAGCCTCCCAACCTCAGAAACTCTGAAAGTCATTAAGACAATCACAGGAGAAACCTTCAAGAAAAGAATTACCAACTGAAGCTAATGAATAAACCTACTCATTTAGATGTGTTACTCACAGCTTAAAGCTCTCCTTTTTATTCTCTTTTTTGTTGTTGTTGTACTACTCTGGCTTGTTTCAAATCTATTCCAAATAATCATATATCCAAATAAATTTGACTGTCCTTTCATTCTCAGTCTAACCTTGTGACCTGTGGCAGCACAGCATGCTTTCCCAGGAAATTTTAAAGTACTCTCTCTGAATGTCGGAGTCTGAACCCCTAACACACATGCCCAGGTAATTCCATTCATATACATGTGCATATGCAGGGTTTATATTCTCAAGCTTTGACATTTTTTCTGGCCTATCCATATACTCTTGTAGCAATATGACTTCCTAATAATATCAAATTTCTAACTCACATTGATCCTACCTCCTGCTGCCCTTCATTACATCCTTGGAGATCAGCATGCTCCTCTTCGAATATATTAGTCATTCATTACAAATGCCATAAAAACACTGAAGTCCTAGAAGAGAAGAGTCTTTCCTTTTACCTTTCTGTTCCCTCACTATTAATAGATAACTCCCAGCTGCTATTTCATTTTTCTTCTGTCATGAAAGGTGTAACTACATTATTAAAATGGTGTGCAGCTCTAAAACTACTATCAATTATACTAATTAAGGTCAAATAAAATGGAAAAGCACTCTTTGTGGAAAACAATGTAGGTAATGTAAACCTCTATTAATTTAAGGGCATCATATGTATATATTACACTTTCTACAGACATTATTAAGTATTTCTAGGTATTCTCTTATAATCACATTCCTAAAACCTATTTTGCTCTTTCTCCTCTGAGAACAAAAGAAACTGATGGAGACAGTTTTTTGTCTTCTTTTTTTTTTTGGTCTTTTTTTTTTTTTTTTCCTTTTTCTTTCTTTTTTTTAACAGGGTAGGTAGAAATTACCTCTTTTTATTAGAAAATTAATTATCCTGATTTTGCTTGTGCTTAAGGAGTGTTCACCATGAATTTCAACATTTACCTTTCCTGCAGATACACAAAGGCTAAGAAGTTGAGCAGGGCTTGACATAACTAAGAGAAACATGCTGTGGCTAGATCAAAAACAAAGTTTTACAATTGAAAATGAACATGTTTTTTCTCAGCAGCTATCCCTCAGTGCTGGCTATCTGAAAGACACACTGTATGAAATTAAACTTGTGTGAAAATGGCACATATACTCTAAGAGAATTTTGGAAGGAAATAAATATTCTGATTTCTCTTTTAAAACATGCAATTTTTTTTCATTCTGAGAAAGAAGCAGCCATAATTTGGTTCAAGGAATTTAAAAAAACAAACCACCAAACAACTTACTCTTAAATATTTCAAATTGTCTATTCAAAAAATGACAGCATTTTCATCTCTATACTGAGAGACCCTATCTAAGCAATATGTCTCTTCCTGTGCACTCATCTCTGAGCAGTCACTCTTCTTAATCGTTAGGGGACTGCAAGGAATATATTTTTCATTTTAAAGGATACTCAGAACTGGAACATGTTTCCTGTGTCGGTATCAAGTACCATTCACTAGTGAACATCATACTGTATTGCTGTTTTTGTGGGTGTCTGGGATTAGGGTTCCTGAAGTCAACTGAAAAAAATGTGTTTGTTTCAGAGTGTCAGTATGCCCACAGAATGTAATCCTTGAACATGTGTAATCTTGAAGAACATTTCTTTGAATGTGAAAACCGATCAATTCCACGTCCGAAACAGTGTTCCACAACAGAAAGAAAATACCACGTGAGAAGCCTGTTTTTTTAAGCTTTTGAAGTATAATCATTGCCACATGATGAGTCTCTCTAACTAGTGCTTCAAAGTGTTGAATAATACATAGAGAACAGGAATGAGGGTGAGGGGTTTGAAGAGCTGCTTGAGAGAATGAGGGTTCACAGGCAGCTTCAGTGATCCATTGTGACACATTGCAGGCTAACTGCTCTGTAGCTAAATTATTCATACTAGATAAGTGTTGTAATTAAAAGTAATTATTATTTGTCCCTGATTACTTTCTAAAGAACTTTTCTTAATGATCAGGATAATTTCATTACAATATTTTAATGATCAAAAGTTTAGAAATATTTTGGTCATCTTTTATGTTTCTTCTAAATGACTTCAAATTAACCTTCAGGGACATCTCACTCATAGAGATGTTTTGGTCAGCAGTGCAAGCTTTAAACTAAAATTTGACATAGTCTTATTTAATCTACATATGCAAATGAACTAAAGAAAAAATAGAACTGCTCCAATTTAATTCTGCTGCAGATCTGGCCTCATGGAACTTGAAGATAATAACTAATATTTTGTTATTGATTATGTGTTCCTTATCACCTTGAGGCAAAGCTCAGAAAAAATATTTTTTTCCACTAGTTTAATACATTCAGGTCCAGGCCTTGATTTGATGGGGTTTCTTTCTAACTTCTTTTTTCACAATACCATTTATTATGTAGAATATTCTATTATTTCCAGTTAGGAACTACCTAGGCAATGCAGCCTAAAAGTGACTTTATGAAAAAATGTGATCTCAAAAATGCAAATCTTTACCACAGCTTTGATTTCTGTCATACCAACAATATCATACAAACAGGGATCATGTGGCAATTAACAATATGATTGGCAGAGATCCTATAGCTGGAGGTTGCCCAAAAGTCCCACACAGCATCTCAGAGATCTGAAATACAAAGTAAGTAAACATTTTCACCAGCTCATAGAATAGAGACTTAGAACTTACCTGCAGTTTTCAGTGTATCCACAAAAGCCATTTTATTTCAAGTGCTAAATTTAGTTTGTGTTAATAATTCTATGCCTACTTAATACATTAAAAGAAAAAAAGTCTTGTCAATAAGGATACTACCAAGTATTATGATTATTATTATTTTTTAGACAAATAGTTTTTATCAACTTTGAAAGTTCAAAAATGTCAGACAATTCTGGTTGGTTTTGGTTGGTTCTTTTTGTTCTGTTTTATTTTTCCCCAGGGAGCTTCTGTTAGACTGTATATACTTAACAGTTGCACAAGAAATAAACTGGGGAAGCTGTATAATGACAAAACTAATTTATATGCACAGTGATAATACAAAGTCAATTTAAAGGCTGCCATTGGATTTAGGTGATTCATAGACTTCATTCTTACTTTTTGTAACAGGGATGAATTATAGCCGCACTGCAAATTTGATTGTGCATGGAGACCATGTGGGAGGAAAGCTATGTACCTAGAGGCTTAGAATGCACCCTACTGAGACTAAAAAAAAAATAATAATAAAAAAAAAAATTGCAAAGATATATATGATGGGAATGGGATGTTGAGGTTGAAGAAACTATATACTAATACATTAAACAGTAATTTATTTATTTTTATGTAATGTTTCTTAGCAGGCTACTGGCTTAGACCTTCACTGAAATCAAGGAAAAATGGCAAGGAAATTGCAATAAAGAATTATTTCACTTAAATAAAATTAACATAAACTAATTTAAATAAACTGTTAATTTTACTGAAGGAGACTCAGTTGGGTTTAACAATTCAGGATGCAAAAAGCAAAAATAGACATGAAGAGTACTTTTTAAAGTAAAATAAAGATAAGAAAGGTCATACACATTATTAATTTCAGAAAAGAACAGCTAAAATAGGATTCAAACTTTATTAATTTTATCCAAAGCAGATGAATTGGGATATATGGTTCATTAATTTAAATAAGGAAACTCAGAATATATAACATTTATTTAATTTTGTAACTTAAAGTAAGGCAGAAAATTAAAAAGTGACTAATTATTAACTGAAACCAAGGTAAGGCTGTATTATAAGATAACTTCAGAATCCATTTTGGAATTTTTTTAGATTAAAACAAGGTAAGGAGAAAAATGTGAGTCTGGGTTTTATGTAACAGTGTTGGGGAAAAAACTTAGCAAATAGGGAGACAGAGAGACATATGAAGACAGAACAGTCAATAATAATATAATGGTCAATGTCTCAATTGTTTCAATCATCTTCTTAATTGTGCTGCTTAAATGGGAACAATGTTTGTGTAACCATGTCATGGCTAACAAAGGTGAGATGTCATTTTCCTGAAGAAAATCTGAAAAGGGCCTACAGGAAAGCTGGGGAGGGACTTTTTACCAGGGTGTGTAGTGATAGGACGAGGAGTAACGGTTTTAAACTGGAAGAGGGGAGATTTAGGTTAGACGTTATGAAGAAATTCTTTACTTTGAGGGTGATGAGGCACTGGTACAGGTTTCCCAGGGAGGCTGTCATGACTCCTTCCTGGAACTGTTCAAGGCAAGGTTGGATGGGTCTTTGAGCCGCTTGGTCTAGTGGAAGGTGTCCCTGTCCTTGCAGGGGGGTTGGAACTAGATTACTTTCTAGGTCCCTTTCAACCCAAACCATTCTGTGATTCTATGAAAATTCACCAACCCAGCAATATGTATGGGACAATATAAATCCTTTTGTGTCTAAGAAAGGTATGCTTTAAACAAGCCCCCCAAAATGGTACTTCATAAAACAAATTACAAGCAAGGGAAAGCAATAAAAATAACATTAAAATATTGGATTATATAATTTCATAGAGCCGAAGAAGATGTTATAAATTTATGACTGCAGTCAGACATTGTGCTAATACCTACTAATGTTCAAAAATAATGTGATGTGACTTTCAGGAATAAACAATATGAGAGAAAAAAACTATGGCAAAGGTCTAGCATAGGATGCAACTCCTACGTTGTTGTGCTGGATTTTGCGTGGAAGGACACTGAACTTCAATGTAATACTGTTTTAATTGGCAAACACACTGCTTTAGATTTTCCAATGTCTGCTTCAGCAAATAAAAATATATATTAACCCTTGTTTCACAAAAATGAGATACACCTGTGTCATAATCTCGGTCTCAAACACTCATGGTTGAAAAGGAAACACCTTATAGAGAAGTCCCAACTCAGAAAACATGCATACTCTCATAGTCCTGCTGATGAATATAGCTATATACTTTTTTTCCCTCCCTTAGTGTATCTTAGGTATATATAACAGATGTACTTTGAGATCATATAACTTTGTATTGATTACTGCTCTTCCTGTGATTCATGTACAAGTTTAAAATTGATGTGAAATTTATGCTCAAACTCTCTAGAATTACAATGACTGGGATTATTTTAGTTTACAGTTTAGTTTTTAAATATGTGTCAAAAGCAAAAGGAAGTAAAATGTTAATTCTTTTCTATTTTTCATTGCTTTTTAGTTAGGTGGCATATAGGACAGCAGCACATAAATGAACAGATACAGACAGTATAAACAAGAATGCTGATACCTCCTTCGCACCTTCTGCCAGTCACAGTCCCATTTGACATAGTTCACAGTTCCATTGTTTGATAAGAGCTGTTTCCCTAGACTATTTTTCTGACAGTGTATATAGATATTGTTGAATGATGGCTAATGTTTAAGTTCCTTATTTTTAGAACATCAGACAATACCTGGGGTCCCTAGAAGTGAGATTAAGGATCATTTACTTAATTGAGGCTTATCACATAATTACATTGTTGCATTCTGTATTTTTGTACTGGATCATGAGTGTAAAATGTATACTGCAGTGTATGCATACTGTGCAGGAAACAAGATTTCAGCTCACACTGTAAGGGTGGACTAAAGGAGTATAAGATATTTTAGGAAGTAACATCTAAGAAACAAGTAATCCTATGCAACATTAAAACAGTGCAATTTCACCTCAGTAAACAGGATTTAATAATGCAGTTCCACTTGAGATGATGACCTAGTATATCAGAGGCACCTGCATAGGGATGTTAGGTAAGTCATAATATCAGTGGAGACCTTTGCCCTCTTGGCCTGGGCAGAAGGGATCTCCAATAGCAAGCATGAAGTACAGGGGCCTATATGGAAACAAGTGAAGTTTTCTTGCTGTTGTGAAGAATCATTAGAAGTATTACTCAGTTGTCTGAACATAGAAGTGTTCTGCTGTCTGTGACGCTGTCTGGCCTGCAATTTTGATCAAGGAGACTGCAGGTCTGTAAGGCGTGTTGCCTTTTGAAATAGAAACTTCAGCTACTTTGATATGTTGATATTTCAGATACCCTTAGCCATCTTGAATAACATTATCAGCTAGTGTATTTAGGCAAATGTATTTCTCCATTGTTACCTAGTTTAAAGCTTAGCTGAACTTATTTTGTGACTTCAGTGATTGCATTGATTAGCTCTGCCTTGATTATGAAGTGAGATACGTTATCTAGATCACACTGAGATATTTGAGATTGTGAGTGTGAATCTAAAACTGAACCCCATGTATAGCAAAACATTACCATTTTAAATCATCCAGACAGATTTAAAGCAAGACAGCTTTAATCTAGCAGGCTAATTGAAAATTCGCTCCAAAATTCAGCTGGCTCTTTATCTTGTGCAGAATGGTTCAACTAACTTTAATTACTGCAACCATTCTAAAACCTGTTATCATTTTAATAGATTGTGCTTAACAAAGCAATGTTAATTTTATATCTTGTATGTAGTTTTCAATCTACATGAAACTGTATTTTTGCTTTACTGAATATTTATCCTAAAATTGTTAACCCTTTAAGAGTACAAACAAATTGTATCTCAGTGTTACAACATTCCACACTTTATCTGTGCTGGCAGTAAATTTTGTCCTAAAGTCATAGAATCATTTAACACTCTGGATTGGAAAAGACCCTCAAAGATCCCCCCTGCCACAGACAGAGTTATCTTTTAATAAATTAGGTTGATCAAAGCCCCATCCAACCTGACTTTGCACACTTGCAGGGATAAGGGGCATCTGCAGCTTCTCTTCTGAGCAACATGATCCAGTGTCTCACCACTCTCATATTAAAGAATTTCTTCCTTATATCCAATCTAAATTTACCAACTTTCAGTTAAAAATTATTATGTCCTATCCTATTACTACTGATGTCCTTTGGAATTAGTTTTATGGAACGGTATTAAATACTTGTATTAATAGTATTTCTTTTTTAATGTCCTTTAATTACTATCCTTGGGAAGTTAACTTTAAAATATGCCTAAATGTATTTTATTACATACTATATACAACATAGACTATATGCTGTACCTCAGTCAGTCACCTCTGCCTTTTAGTGTGACATGGTTTTGTACACTGCTAAGTGAACTGCAGAAACAAGGTCTTTGTTTTATTCTAGCTCTAATTCTTCTAATAAAACATCAAACACTGATATATGTACTCTGAATAATTTCCTCTTTGATGAACTTTCAACTTAACTGCTAAAAGTCATTGTTGTGGTTTGGGCCCAACATGACAGCAAAGGAAGAGCCCCATGGCCACTCACCCAACTCCCCCCCCACACACACACGCTCTGTGATAAGGAGGCCAAAGCTCATGGGTCGAGACAAAGGACAAGGAGGGTTCTTCACCAATTAAGGTCCTGGGCAAAACAGACTCGAGGAAAAAATAATAATTTAATTTCACACTAATCAAACACACGCAGGACACAGACAACACAAAGGGCAGGACTTGCATATGTTACCCCACCCCTCCCTTCTTCCTGGGCCCAAATAACTTTGTTCCCAGTTTCTCTCCCTCCTCCCCGCAGTGGCACAGGGGGACAGGGGATGGGGTTTAGAGTCAGTTCACAGGCTGGTGGTTCCTGCTGCTCCTGGCTCCTCAGGAAGAAGGATTCCTTACAGTCCTCCCCTGCTTCCCCACAGAGTCCCTCCCATGGCAGAGAGTCCGCCACAAACCTCTCCTTCATTAAGCCTTCCCACGAGGTCCGGAGCTGCTCCAGCCTGGGCGTCTCATAGAGTCACGGGCTCCTTCGGGAACAAACTCCCCTGGCGCCGGGGTTGTCCAAAGCTGCGTAATCAGAGTCCACTGGTAGCAAGTCCTCTGGCCACAAAATCAAAGTCTACTGGGCAAGTTCACCCCTCCTGGCTCCTTCAGGGAATGTTCCACCACGTTCCTGCAGGAGCGCAGGGGCACAGCTGCCGTCTTACCATGGGTTGCAGGGAAACATCTGCTTGGGCACCTTCTTCCCTTTCTTCCTCACCAACCACCAGCACCACTCTCCTCCCCCAGCACAGCTCTTGTCCCCACCAAGTGCTTCTCTGCTCAGGTGTTATAGCTGTTCTTTCATATATTAATCACCAAGGCGCATCTATTGTCCCTCTAATGGCTCCTTGGTTGGGTTTTGGAAGCAGGGGGAGCTTCTCAGCTTCATACCTGAGCCACTCCTGGGGCCCTTTCCCCACTACCAAAAAAAAACCCCAATCCAAACCATAACAGTAATCTTATGAGAATGACATTCAGGAGCAAGTTTACTCAGTGTGAATGATGAAGGGTTGCACTGCTGTGTGGCCACTAATGTATCATGTGATACATTTATCATCTCATCTATGTGCTTCACAAGTTGGCATTGATGTCTAGTATTTTTAGTATCTGCAAATTTTCCTCTGGCACACTCAAAACCAGAAAACTTGAGTTAAGGGGAAGGATGCTTATAAATTATTTTGTAGTGATCATGACAGGTGTGCTGAAAGACCAGTATTTCAGACCTGGACCTGAAAAAAATGCTGTTTTCCTACTGATTCCAATGTTAATGTAGCATTGCAGCACTGGCTGAAAATGCTACTCCAGGATGGCCAACTATCTTACAAGTCAAGATGTTGAAACTAATATTTAGTATTAAAAAAACCCAACTATTTCTGGGTAGTCTTAGTCCGTCTTTTACTCCAGTGATCCTTACTTTGAGAAAATTATGTAACACAACAGTCACAGCTTCAGCAGTGTTTCTGACCTTTCTGTTTGGTCTAAAGCTTACACATAGATATAAGGTCATCAAAACAGAAATGAGAAAAAATAACTCTGAAGATCATATTTTTTAGTTCAGGATATATTCTGTGTGTGAAGTGATTATGAGATTTTTCTCTTATGGTTGTACTAACCAAATAGCATTTTAACATTTAAACATTAAATGGCTTATATGGCAGTCAATAATGAAATAATTTATTAGTCAAAGCAAAATTTATTAATAAATAAAGAATTTGCAAAGCAGTTACTATAGCTAGATGTTTAAGGGATGATTTGCAAAAATATGCATGACTATGTGGTTCTTATTTTATGCAGAAGCTTTGCGTGACTACGTTCTTACCATTTTTGTCTTAGAATTTTTTTCCCTGAGATCCAGTAATGGAAGTTCTGCAGAGTTTGTGTATGAATGTCATCCATCTCTGGAATCACAACCTGTAAAAAAGGTTCCAGTTGTGGAAAAGTTGTAACCATTCAAAACAGAGATGCTTGTGCGCAGAGCATTTTAGCTGAAGTACTGCAGTAATGTGACCATCAAAGAACTAGAAGGCTTTCCATGTTTCAGTTTTCTTCCTTCTTTCCAGATGATGTCTGTGTCTTGTCCAAATGAAGGTCAGTCAGCTGACAATGTTCCTGATTTGCAACAGCAGTTCAAATAGGCTGTGTTTTGGACAAACATGATATTGTTTTTAACTAAACATAGAGGACAGACACTCCAGTTGCTCTCCGTGATATGTCTGAGGTCCAATCAGTACACCTTCATGGTTCCACCCTTTCCTGTAGGAAGATTCAGGTGCATTCACAACTAGCTCAGCATATGGTCAAATATCTACAAAAAATTGGCAAATTTTACCTCAGCTTTTTGGTTAATTAATGCTTAACTATTGGGATTTTTTGCAGATTTTTTTTTTAATCCTTCATGAAGTCAAAAAGCATATCTGTTATTAAATTAATAAAAAATTACCATATTATGATTTTCAAGTTGAATAGTGACCATGCAAACAGAACTGTCATCTTGTGGATAAAAACATCCTAAGAGCAGGTAGCTCATGTTGCCTAAATGCAGAATAAAAAAAAAAAGTTTGTAATACTTATCAGCTGTACCTGACTTGACATTCTGCTCATATACAGGCTTATGAGAGCTGTAATTTTGAGCTTGCTCATTCAATCTCTAAAACCTCTTATCACCTGACTGAGTTCTAATTTCCCCCAAAATCTTTAGATCTATCCCTTCCGATATTAATAATGTATAGGTTAAGCAACACTTCAGTATTTCAATTAGTGTCTAGTGCAAATCTATGTTTTGTAATACAAATTATTGGTTTAACCATTAAATTGATGTGACAGAAGTAATTGTCAAGCAATTAAATGCAGTAATGATTTAAACTCATGGGAAATACATACTAATATACCTGAGTTTCACTTCCCTTGATAACCTAAAATATCCACTCATGTTACATTTTCAGTATTATTCATACATCAGTTAATATTATGTTATCGAAAAATATATACAGTTAGTTATTGACAATTATCAGTCACTTCTCTTTCATTCTCTTGTTCTTTCCTTTTTCTTCATCCATGTGATTCATATTTGAAACTATGATGTTGAAAATATCACCAGCAACACTGCCCCCATTGTCTGTGCCAGGCATGAGAGTTAACGAGATAGGCTCTTCAGATAAATAACTTGTGGCACAATGATAGGAATATATGAGTTTGTGTTCTCGGATTGCACACAGTCACACACACCCTTCTTTGAGCTCTTGTAGCCTATTGTTTATGTTTATTTTATATTGACGATTTTTCATTTGAAGAAATGGCCTTATGTCTTCTTTTTTTTCCTATTTTTAATGAAAATAATTGTAAAATCAAACTGGTTATAACCCGTGTGTGACATCATGTTGAAGTGTGGAAAATGCTGTGTGACTTGAAACTTCTGGTATCTACAGCTGTTCCCTTTGCTCAGCCTGGAGCTCCAAAGTCATCCATGTTTTTAAAACATTGATGATAGGTAATTTTTGTTCTTAAAACAAGGAGCATGTACAGACTGTTAATTTATAACTGATAATAATAAATCATTGAATTTCAAAGCATTAATTTATTATATTTTACTTCAGAAAAATATACTTTTTTTTTTTTTTCTATAGAAAATACATTTACAGGCTCTTTACTCAAAAACATCCTCCAATAAAACTCCAAACTAGCATTTGTATTACCCAAGTAAATTTTCTACTAATATAAGCTACTGCTGTAGTTCATAAAGCATAAGATCTCTATTATCAGCGTAGATAACATAGTTTATGAATGCTGAAAACATATCTAAGAATACAGCAGTCTGCCATTATAGAGTGTCTAGCAGGTCATCTGTGAGTGATAAGCTCTGTTAAAGTGTAATCTATGTAAGAATAAAAAATGCATAGAACTTTAATTCAGCATGGCAAGATTAACTAGATATAGGATATCAGTGCATTTTTCAAGCCACATCAACCCATAAAATCAAATTTTGCCAACATGTCTGTTTGGTCTAGACTATTTGTAGCACTACATCTTCAGGAGACTATAACTTGTACATATGATAGATCCAAGCATATTTGATCTCAACAATAATTCTTTTACTTATGACTCAAATCTTAGCAATTACTGTGTCTTACCTTTATCATTAATCCTACAAAAAAAAAAAGAAAAAAAAAAGAAAGAAGCTGGCATTTCTATTGTCTAAATTAATCTTTTCTGATCTGTAATTTAGTTTTGTCACTTTGCATTGCAATGAGTCTTTTCTACTATACATGTCTATGTGAAATGCCATGTTTTCTAAGCAGAAATAAATGAACAGAGTCGTACATTTTGGCCTAAAGTATGTTTTGACTAATAGGTTAGCCTCCAGATCCCCATGCGGAACTGCTGTTTATGAAGTCCCCAGAATTTAATCTCCTGAGTCTCTGTAACTGTGAAAGAATCACAAGGAAGGGGCAGAGCTGTTTGTCAAGTTTCTTTTAGAACTCTTATGTTTCACGTTAGATATTAAGCTAAACCTTGTCTGGGTATATTTCATTTTTCCTGTTTGTTTGGCTTGGTGTGGTTATTTTGCTTTTTTCACCAAAGAACAAACTGTATAAGACCATTTTTAGATAGAATATTTTTGTCATGAGGAATAGCAGACCATATTTGGTATGGTAGTTAATTTACTATAAATAAATATTGAATCAGGTTCCTATCCACTGAGAGAAAAAAAATAGTTTCCATAGATTTAAAAAAAAAAAAAAAAGAAAAAGCTGATGTTCAACAAAAGATACAAGTAGAACTTGTGCTATTTTTTTTCCCCTATTTTTCTATAGAACAATAAGATTTTTTGTCACTTAAAGATGCGAGGTAAAAATACTAATTTATTTTTTAAAAATAAATTATTTAAGCACTGACTTTGACTCATTTAAAAGCCTCTAATACACCAAAATATTTAGGGCCACTATATTTAGGACACCATACATTTGGCAGTATGTTTCATGCCTCATTTACTACAGAATGTCTGGTTTGCTACTTAGCTTTCAAAGAATAAGTGTACGTGTAGACTTGTGCATCTCTCTACTTCTGGTGTTAGTTTAAAACACTTAAGAAGACACAGTAATTAAACTGACATTGCAACAGTGCAATGTTCTTGAATTTACACCCTTTTCTAGTGTGCACCTTTATTAGTCTCATGGCTTAGAAGAAAGAAATGCAAAATCATTGAAAAGTGAGTTCTCCAGATGCTGCATACATTAACCTTTCCTTTAATACCTCTTCTGTACAATATTTGGATGATTACTGTCATTTAGTAAACAGATGATGAAAATGTAGTTACTTGAGGGTATTTTTAATAATTTATACAAATTAGTTTGTAGAACTTTTTAATTGCTTTATTCGGTGGCTAAGCAAGAGGCACCTGCCATTGCTGGTCCCCAAAGCAGGAGCTTTTTCTACAGGCTCATTTTCCACAAGACAAAAATAAAAATAAATAAATAATGCTATAATAAATATGTATTTGTAAATAAATAAATAAGTATCCCAGCTGTGTGCGCCTGTATATCACGATTAGCGAGACACGTTTCAATTGGTGGCTGGCAGTTTAGGGTTAAGGTTTGATTCCAGGTGAGGGAAGCCAATGAGAGCGCGCCCGGTTGATGCCTCTGACATCATCCCGCCCGGAGCCCCCGCCCGGCCCGGCCGGGGCAGCTCCCGCCGCCGCGCCAGCCCCGCCGGCCCCTCTCGGTGATGGATGTTTACAGCTCTTCCTTCGGAGCCAGTTACCTCGCTTTTGTGTGAGGCCCCAGGATCGCTCACGCTGCCTGCCCGCACACAGCGCTGCTGGATCGAGCCGGAGCAATTGTTTTTCCCTGTGTCTGGTAAGAGTCTGGTCTGGTTTCCCTTCTCTTTCAGAATAAAGGTGATGCACCTAACCTGCCAGGGGAATGGCTTTCGGAGTTCAGAGGCTTATACCGCTGTAATATGTAATGAGTAGGTTTTACTTGCAAAAAGGAGATCCTTTAGAAAGGGGATGTTTTAAAGGAAAAGCAAGTCTGTCTGACAAACTCTACTTTGCGATATGGAAATAAATAGCCTGCATGTTTATGCTGCTCTCCAGGTGAACAAAAGAGTTGTTTGGCTGACAAGACAATTGCACAGAACGATTATTTAACACCTTTTCCCCCCCCCCCTTTATTTTCCTTTAACACCTGTATTTTTCCTTTGGAATGTAGCTTTTGTTGACGAACAAAGACACGGGAAAATTTAAGAGGGATTTTAATGTTGTAGCAACTTTAAAAGATGTTCTGGAATACTTTTGTATCTATGAATAAAAAAAATAGTGAAGATTAATACCAAGATGCTCAAGTTTCCAGTTACAGAATTAGTTGTAGGTGCTTTCTTCTGCTAATTTCCATAATTTGAAGTGGCAAGAAACTAAGTCAAAGATTAAAAGTGTTCAAAGTATGCACATATGCTGGCAGGAAAAGACCCAACCCAGGGTTTTTTTGTTTCTTTGTATGTTTTTCCCCTTTACGTTCTGTAGTTTGTGTTATAAAATGTCTCATTCTCTAGCAGCGTGAGTGTATACACAGAGGTGTTTATATCTTTTACATTTTTTTGCAGCTTTGTGGTTTGTGAGGAGGGAGACTGGAAGGGTGCTGTCTGCAAACTTCCTAATTTGGGAACAGAACAAGTACATTTAAAGCTTCTGAACTGGTGTGGATTTAAGAGATTAGAAGTGACACTGACATTGACAAATCAGCTGTAATATGTAATGAGTAGGTTTTACTTGCAAAAAGGAGATCCTTTAGAAAGGGGATGTTTTAAAGGAAAAGCAAGTCTGTCTGACAAACTCTACTTTGCGATATGGAAATAAATAGCCTGCATGTTTATGCTGCTCTCCAGGTGAACAAAAGAGTTGTTTGGCTGACAAGACAATTGCACAGAACGATTATTTAACACCTTTTCCCCCCCCCCCTTTATTTTCCTTTAACACCTGTATTTTTCCTTTGGAATGTAGCTTTTGTTGACGAACAAAGACACGGGAAAATTTAAGAGGGATTTTAATGTTGTAGCAACTTTAAAAGATGTTCTGGAATACTTTTGTATCTATGAATAAAAAAAATAGTGAAGATTAATACCAAGATGCTCAAGTTTCCAGTTACAGAATTAGTTGTAGGTGCTTTCTTCTGCTAATTTCCATAATTTGAAGTGGCAAGAAACTGAGTCAAAGATTAAAAGTGTTCAAAGTATGCACATATGCTGGCAGGAAAAGACCCAACCCAGGGTTTTTTTGTTTCTTTGTATGTTTTTCCCCTTTACGTTCTGTTCTTTGTGTTATAAAATGTCTCATTCTCTAGCAGCGTGAGTGTATACACAGAGGTGTTTATATCTTTTACATTTTTTTGCAGCTTTGTGGTTTGTGAGGAGGGAGACTGGAAGGGTGCTGTCTGCAAACTTCCTAATTTGGGAACAGAACAAGTACATTTAAAGCTTCTGAACTGGTGTGGATTTAAGAGATTAGAAGTGACACTGACATTGACAAATCAGATGCAATAAAGGATTTAATTGACTGAAGGAGTTCAGAGGCTACTGTATGAAGAATCCAATAACCAGTTTAACTAGTTAAGTAGAATACCTAATAGGAAAAAAAAATAAATAGCTGGCCCCAGTTAATTTAAAAGCTTGATGACATTTATTTTATAGATATTAGAATTCAATAAATGCCTAGGCCATGAAAGAATTCTCTGCATTTATTCCAGTAATCCACAGCTACAGAATACCAAGTTTTAAATAATAACATCTGCAGTTGGTTTAACAAGTGCTTATAAAACTGAGATATATTGTCATTTAGTCTAGCTACGACCAGGTCTGCTCTAGTCACTATCAGTAGAATAATAGTTATTTCAGCGCAAACACCACTTAAAACACCAAGGTTTCTTAACTGTGTAGTACTTTTGTACTTCTACTAGTCCAGTGCTGTTTATGCAGCTCCTGGTATTTACTGTTGTTAATTCAGCCCTGGATATTAATGTGCCCAAGCTTTTAATAAATGCCATATCTATAATATTGGATGGCATTAGAACAACATTTTTTGTTAAGGTGAAATGTTCATTATGGTTTGTTGCCTTTTCAGTGGCAAAAGACTGATACTCCAGTTACAAGGTGAGAAGACTATGGCCTGTAAGGGAGAGGAGTATTTGACATTTTACTACTGTATCCTTCTTGCTTAGATCGTTATGACACCTAACTAAAATTTATGTTATGCCAGCTCCACATCTATGCCTTTATATTTTTTTTTATATTTAAAAAGTAAAAGTATTGGAACTTCTCACTCAGTTTTACATATCTACACATTACGTAGCTCCATGTCATTTGTCATACTTCGTTACTAGGCTTCATGTCAGATCTCACAATATTTCTGTTCCTACTTGGTTTAGCCAGAATTCACATAAGAACAAGTTATCTGTTATTTCTGCTGATATACAGAACATTTAATATAATGTAGATTTAATACTGATTTGCTGCACACGCACAGTGTTCTGACCCAAAGCATTCAAAGACGGGTTTTAACATATGAGTCCTTATAAGCACTAATGTACATTGCTTTATTAGGTAGTAATCATGGACCTAGGCAACCCAAGAAAATGTAATTATATGATAATCTAAAAAGATAGCAATCAACTTAGTACAAGAAATTAGACTTTCTAGTTTGTTTGTTTTTTGATCTTGCAAAAGGAAGAGATATCACCTCTGGAAGACCATTTTTTGGGAAACATATGGGTGGTTTTTTTGCTTACTTTCAATCAGAAACTAAGTTTAGCTTAAAAAATTTAAGAAAATCATATTTCTTGGATAAAAATAATGTTGCAACCTTTGTTTTTTCTTTGAAATAATAAAGACAAGTATGATCATGCTTATATAGCACAGGCACTGCACACTGGGTTGATCATTAGTCTGAGAAAAGATCCTTGTCTTGTACTTGAATGCCAGATTATCTCCATACTCTGAAGTCCTCATTCCATCAATCGCACACTGTATTAAAGGAAGAATTAGCATTAGGTTTCTTCAGTTTAAAAACAGGTAATTTTATTCGTATGATTTTCTATGAATGAGTCAACTCACATTTTCACAATGACATCAGGTAACAACCCTTACAATGAAGGTTTGAGTCACTCCTCCCACACAAGATACTCTGTTCTCTTGTCAGATGATTTTGAAAGAAGTGAGAAAAAGGGATTTTTTTCTTTTAACAAAAATTCAATGCATTTAATATTACATTGATTGCTGAGAAAGTATCCATAACACCAGTAGTAAATACATGTCATAAAGTAATTCTTCTTCCTCTATAAATGGCAAAGGAAAACTGTGCTTAGAACCTACACATTAAAGTAGGTTTTTAATAGCCTTTTTTTTTTTTGTTTTGTTTTGTTTTTTTGTTTAATTCATTTTACAATAAGTACAGCAGACAGTGGAGTTCCTTCATACTCCAAGCTTTGGTCCAAAGGTCAAGTTTTTTATTTCTTTAGGACAGATTATAAGGACACTTCTCTAGGAACTTCCAAATTATAAAAACAGCCACAAAAACTTGTGCTGCAACTGTCCTCCTTGTCCATTACTGAGGTTCTTTATGTATAAGGGTTCCAGAGAAGGACACTCAAGTATTCTGTTCCACTGTATTTTCACTTCTTATATTCCATTATGCAAGCCAAAAAACCAATAATTTTCATCTATAGACATTTTTCCTAATTTTTTTTTTTCTTTTTCATTTCTCTGTTAATAAAGTCAAAGTCAACAGAGATTACAAAGAGGATTTCTGATATGGGAGATGTTAGATGCTGATCTGCATCTGTCCCTCCAAGTCATTGTTTTCTTTTGGAAAGAAATCCAGATGTACAGACGTGGAAAGCATACCTTGGATGTCCTCCAATAGGACACTTGTCTGGATGATTAAAGAACCAGTAACGTAGATCAAACATCTGTCACACAGTGCAGACACTGACAACTCTTTTGTTTTCTGTTCATTTCAGTTTTCTGTTTTGTTTTGCTTTGTTTTGTTTTCAACCTTAAATTAAGGCAAATGGCTGCCATGATACACAATAAAGATTGCACTCAAAGTAGATCATGATCAAGATAGTTTTGGAACCCCAGTTTAGATCTTTTGTTTACATATATCATGGTGATTTCTGCAGCAAGAGTGTTGACCAGAGCACTTGGTCCAAAACTTTGAGGTTCTGTAGGTATTTGCCAGCAGCTGGGAGATGTGAAGGCTTTGAAAATGTAGATCCGTATCTGGTAGTAGGGGGAAGTATGCCCCATGTCTTAAATTCATTCAAGCATTGTATATCATGCTTAAAACTCTCATTCCTATTGTTGACCATTTGTCTACCTGCTCCCAGATTCATTGGAGGCTCTAACTCCTGCTCATATGAGCTACATATTTTCAAAGTATTAGGGGCTCCTCAGACATCCAAAGTATTGAGCATATACAAAGAATCGTGACTTGTCTAGTCTCATTCTTTGACAACAGCATCAGCTGTCAAGTATCCATGATTTCAGGGCAAATGATCAGTGTCCATAATGGCAAAAAGGAGCTTTTAAACAGGGACACTGGGTAATTAACCTATCCTTCTAGTTGTCAGTCCATCCTTTTGGATCAGCCACTATGCAGGAGTTAAGCAATCTTCTGGATAGTACGATAGCTTACTCTGCCCTATACATAAAACAGACCAGAGAATTTAATCCAGTGAGTCCTTCATCAGGCCCATGATTCTGCTTGGAGTAGTTTTTTGCAGTCTAGAAATACAGACACATGAGATAGTAAGAATGCATCAAATTAAGTTGTGCTATTCCTTATAAATCCAGACACAAAGCTGGAAATTACGTGATACAGCCTATTGATATTCTGCATAATAACTATCAGAATCAATTTCTTAATAAACTTTGGATTTGTGTGTTACCTAATTGAGAAGTGAATGATTATACTGGATAAATAGAAGGCAGAAGTGTATTTTCAAAAGAAAAATTACAAAAACAATATGAAAATACTTCTCTCCCCGTATTCCCTGGCTCATATATTTAAAAATTAAATAAAATATTGTGGTCAAATTTTCAAAGACTAAGAAGATTCACAATTCCCTTAATGAAACATAATCTAAATAATTTATTACAATCTATCATAGAATAATATTACATTATAACTTGCAAATGGAAAGTATGGCTTTCATAGTAGCCAAGCTGTACTTACCCCATATGATGGTCCCCATTAATTTTTAACAATTGTCCTGTCACCAGACCAGTGAGCTGTAGAAAGTGCTGTGGAGATGTCACATTCCTTGATGATTGCAGTTAATGCTGCTGCCCCTCTGAATCAGCATGAAATGCAGACACTTTTATGACTGAATCTGCAATCTGGGATTTGATCAAGCTATTTATAGTATTGCTAATGATGTGTAGCGCTGACAAGGGGTCTGTTGAAGCCATTCTCTCAGTTAGCCTTGTTTTCAGTTTTAAAGGCAGAAAAGACATCTGGATACCACATCTCAGTAACTAGGCAAAAAATAACAGCACAAAAAGGTCATGACTTTCACTGAGGATAGATTTTAATAGCTTTAATTTTATTGTTGTTGGTTTGTTTGTTTGTTTTTTAATGTACGTGGATTTTTTTTAACGAATATTCTCTCTGAGGAAAGAACAAATTGTTTTGAACTGGTTTCTAGAAAGTCAGTTGCAGTCACGTGGCAAAACAAAAGGAGGCTTAGTGACATCTCAAGAAAGTAAAATTAAACTAAGGAGGAAATACCTGTCCATGGGTTTAAACAATGGAATTAAAGTTCCCGCGTATTACTATGTTAACAAAATGAAATTTTCAAATTTTATCAAAATATTTTAGAAAGACTGCCTCACTTCTGAGAAGGAATGGTTTGCTTCGAAGTCCTCATTTGCTTTCAAACCCAATTCCTAAAATGTGTGATATCTGTCTTGTTTTAATTTTTGAACCTTAAAATATTAGGTACTTTGAAAACCAGTAGTCGGGAAGAATTCTTCTTAAGTTAATAACATTAAAATACTTAAAAGATTCCCAGATTTTCTCTCTCTCTCTGAAAGTGTATCTGAATCTAACCATGCCTAATATCCCAAAATTATCAAGAAGCCTATATAATGCCACTATGCTTGTGATTGCTGCTGCAGTCAATGTCTAAAGTACAGGAGGAATTACAGGATCTTTCTTCATTATTTTATCTTATAATTCTCATAGTGCCATGGGGAGGAAAAAACCAACAGCAGCTAAATCTATTAATGATCCCTGGAAATAGTGCTTCATTTCCTGTGGTTTTATGTCCCTTAATTAATTAACTTTTAAAGTGACTTATGCTAAGATTTCTTGCTATCTCTCCATATGCTTGTAAAATGAAGCCATTCTTCTCACTACAGGACTTACAAAGTACTGACTCTGACTTGTGCCAACTAGTTAGAATCTACCATCACTAGCGTACCAGGAGAGTGGTGTTTTCTCACTGTCTTTCCTTTCAGCTTCCTCTAACACAGAGCACAGGGGTTAAAAGATGGGTTACTCTGTTCTGCTCTAAATGGCACTAGAAAATTCTCCCCAAGATGTCTAGCTTTGGTTTCTGCTAAAGTTATTATGTGGGAATTAAGTGTAAGGCTATTTTCTCAAGAAAACAAACAGTGGGATTGTGTTTAAATGTATGAATACTAGAACTATATTACTAGAGCTCTGAGAACTTCTCATCAGCTGAGAATATTACTGGAGAACGGATCTATCATTTTCCATGGGAGTGCTGGGAAACAGCTGGAAATTTGCAGTTTTCAGAACAGCAGTATAGAATGAACCACAGAGGTGATGCATATGAAGGACATCGTGTTATGAGGACACAGTCTGTAAAGTATGTCCAGAAGCATGCTAAGAATTTAGTGTGCAATTAGAACTCTAGTATGTCTTGTGCCATTTTACAGTAAATTTTTCATATGTACTAATTTAGCTTGCATGAATAGGATTAAGTAAAACGTTGAAGTATCCTGTCCATTAAATAATTTTCTATGGGTTCTGAGAAGTAACTATAATTCAATGAAATCTTTCCAGAACAGGTAAAACTTCTTAAGGATGTCGTTCTCTAAAAATATTTATTCCTTTGCTTCATTTTACCAAAAATTTCTAAAAGGTAAGTGTTTCATTCCCAGTTGGGTAATTGTTTCTTCCTGGTATCTGACAGAGACCTTTAGGTTGCTTCTAAATTAGAAGTAGACAAGACAATAAGCAGATCCAAATCCTCAGTGGGCTTGTTAACTTCATTCCTGTGACAGAGAGAAGGGGTGTCAGTTTCTTGCACACTTGCAGTGAATTCCCTCCTGGGCCTCGTAAAGTTTTATGTTGGTGTTCAGTAGACTCTCTGAGCTCCAAGAGAACTACACTAGAAGTAATGGTGAGGCTGACTTTGCTTAGAGTTAGAGAAATTAAAGAATTCAAGAATTGCAAGGGACTGGGACAGACAATTACAATATCATTGATATGAACAACTGTACTTAATCATGTGGAAAAGAAGAGATAATTTACTAGGTCCCACCTGTCCTGTGCCTCCAGATGTATTCAGAGACCAAAAATCTGCGCATTTGCTCTAGAATCACACTTTGTTTCAGGACAGCATTAACCATTTTCAGTAATTTGGTTGCATTAGCAAACTTACTTAGAATGTGGTTTTTTATTAAGCAATTGGTCTCCATGATAGAATTGAACCTTTTTTGTCAAATATAGTGTGCTCTACATTACATTCCAGAGACCATACTGCACTTGAGGTAGAAGCTTTTAAGCCGCTTCATTCCTGCATTAAATGAGATGTCACAAATCTTAAATTGTGCATTTAATGTTCAAGTTCTAGGCAATCCACAGTCTTAAGGATTTGAAACTTGTGTTGTTGTCTTTACAGGATCATATCACAAACATTGACCAGTAGACAGAGGAGACAAGAGTTCTTCCCACTCAGTGAGTTGAACAGTTGCCCGTGGGCACTGTGCAACCACAGGAATACAGGAATATAGGCAAGCTGGTTATGTAAGAAATCAAGTAGCTTTGTAATACTCTGATGATTGACACTGGATAACTTTTAAGTTTTATCCTGTGACTGTTTAATACAAAACATATGGATAATTCAGTGTTGGCTGCAGAATATATCACAGAGCAGATGCATTCCCAGCTGCAGACTGTGGGCGGGCTTTTTGTGGGCATCATGGTCATGTTCTCTTATTGCTTTGGGATGAGAACTCCAGACCTCTGCACCCCCGTTCCTTTCTGAAAGAAAGACCAGGTGCCACTGCACACTTCAATAGCTATTCTGGTCTAGATGACTGGGAGCTAGAAGAGTGACACAAAGCACAGACTCTATCTGCCCCACAGGTGGATGTGGTGCTGCTTATAGACAACCTGATGTGGGTCTGTGCTCAGCATATAAACTTACATGACAATCACTCAAAGATAACTAATACAGAGGGGGCATCGAATGTAGGTAATAATAATTGCTTACTAATTACCTGTATTTTATATGGTCTTATACTTACATCTACTATCTAAAATAAACATCCTGATCTTGACCTTATGGACTATGAGAAGTGTTACTCAGAGAACATATTAATCCTCATCCTTTTCATATTTTGATGTCACTTTAAAATTCTTTGCTTAAATCTCAAGATGTTTTTAGTATTATATTCTGCATCAAATTTGGCATTCTCCTACACTATTCTGTCTTCCTCACCTTTATGTCTAATTTACTACTCCTTAGATCTTAAAATAAGTGAATAAAGTTATTCTATGAAAGACAGAAAAAATGAAGACTTTTTGAAGATATCTGGTGTGGTGTCTTTCCCTTGGTAAAAGATTTGTGGTTACACTAATCATTTGCAAAATGAGACAGGAACAAGCCTTTGGCACACAGGGAAGACAATTAATTTTCATAGATTTGCTTAAATGACTGTTGTCAGAGAAAAGCCTGTAAGTCCTAGCTAAATGCAAAAATGTCTTAAAAGATACTTGTCTGTTCAGAAAGTGAAATTGCCTGGCAATAGACTAATGGGAATGCTTTCAAAAGTTATCATATTTCTCTGTAGTCAGGTTTTTGGGTACAAACAAATTGGTGCCTGGTGTATGAGAGAAAACCCTCAACTTTTCCTTTTGCTTAACTTGGCTTCAGCTTTTTTAAAGTTATAGACTGAAAAGGTAACACCCTACATCTGCAATATGAAACCACTTTTGCCCTCTCATTCATGGCCAATGTCAGTGCATATATTTCCTCAGTATTTGTGGTCCTGCACTCTTATGGCCAAATTTTGTCAGTTTAGAATTTCAGATTTTTGAGAATTATAGGGCTCAAATTTACTTATTTCAACTCCTCAATGATTTTCTCTATAGGTTCTTTGAGTCTGTGATTACCAAATGGGAATTACAGTGTTTACCTAGAGCACTGGCATAGGCTGGCCGGGGAGGTTGTGAATTTCCCTCCTTGAAGATACTCAAAAGCCATGTGGACATGGTCTTGGGTAGCCAGCTTCATGCAGCCCGGCTTGAGCAGGGTGGTTAGACATCTGGAGTTTCTTTCCAACCTCAGTCATTATGTGATTCTGTGACCCTTCATCTTTTTATGACCCCTTCAGAACCAGTGCTGTTTTTTGCTTTGGACTTATAAATTAGATAAATAATAAAAATTCTTGAGAATTAAGAAAGCTTGAGACACAGCATTTCTGTGCAGTGGCTCAAAGCTACATAGCCTGAAGCTTTATGATCTGCCTCCTGCAACTATATTTTTTTTTTCTTTTTGTGTGTGGATGTAAAGATTTGACTCTGGGAAGAACAGCTAGGTGGATCAGCAACAACATGTGAAATTCCTGATCATTTAGATTAGGGACATGACCCACATAACCAGTGCTTCTTTCATGGCCTGGGTTATCCTGTGTTTAAATTTCACCAGGAGACACATCTGTATGCAGGCTGGAAGTGCTGATTATTTCTTATACTGGCTAATTTAGTCAATAAAATTTTAGATTTATTGATACACTGCTGAACATTCTTCTTGTGATCGGCAGTCACTCAGATCCTAGAAATTTGACAGATGTCTGCTTCATTCAGTACTTGTGCTTTGAGCAACACTGTGTAAGCCAAACCTTTGCTTCCACAATGGCTGGCTGTAAATCACTCACACCAGCACATCTTAAATTTACAGGTCACTCTCCCTTTTTTCATTTTCTTCACATTTTCTAAACTCTCACTATTCTATAATAGAAGTAGTCCATTAAAAATGCAGAAAATTACATCTAGTAAAAATATATTTTTTCTTAACTAACTCAGTTTAAAAATTAATGACAAAACATTAATAGAAATTGTGTGCTTTATAATATAGAGATATTTTAAATGTAAAGACATTGAGAGAAATTGCTTGAAAGAATTCACTGAAAGAAAAATAAAGACGCAGTGGTCAATTTTTTTTTTAATAATGAAAATATTGCACAACTCTTTTTTTGGGGTGTAATAGAGATAACTTATTTCTTTTGTAAATAGCCTTGAGAAATGTTTCATGAAATACAAAATTTTTTTTTTTTTTTTTTTTTTTCATGGTGATTTGATTTGGTAAATAATGGTGAGGTAATTTGGGCAGTCTGGCAGAGTTTTGTTGATGATGCTTTCCAGTTCAGTGCTAGATTGTACAGGTGACAGCTCTTCAGTGGTCCAATAAGGACCAACATTAGTAATATAGATATGTATTTTTGTAGCATTGCACTGTCTGCTTTTGCAGCAGCAAGATTTGATGGGATTTATGAAACATTAGGTGAAATCTTATGATTGACTTCCAATTTTACCCTGGTATCATTACAATATAGCTTCAGGTTTGCAAAAATAATTTGTTCATCTGAAAATACTGCTTACACATAATGCCAATTTTTGTGTTAATGTGGATTTCCAACTGTGTAAAGCAGAAATGTAGGTAAATTCAATTTAACATGCCTAGAGGCACAGACTTATATACTCCTTTCTGAAACTAATCAATTATTCATTCATAAATCCCATTTTACTCAGTCATCTCTATACACTTTACGTTTCAACCTTTACACCATGTCACCTTTCAAAAGTCACTATTCAGTTATGATCAGTGAAAAACATTTAATTGATATCTAAGGTGCTCCAAATAAGCTTTTTTGTATTTCATTCCCCCCTCCCCCCCCTCAAAGACCACCCTGTCTTTCAAAGAGACTACATATTACCTGGCTGCTTTTTATGAGAAATGCTCTCTCCTTTCCCCACCTCCTAATAATTTTTCAACATTATACCTAGTGTAATAGAAAAAGTTTAGATAACAACATTTCAAGTTTTGTGAAAACAAATTGCAGAAAGCAGAGATCCTGAAGGAAAGGCAGGAAAACCTCCATCATTGTACATTGTCTGGCAGAAGCCAGCTGCCCAAATAGCACACGTAGACTGGCTGGCGAGGTGGTGTGCCTAAAGCTTCAATCTGTCTCATGGCTAGCAGTGGTGTCACAAGTGTCTACTTCGTGTGGAGATGACTTAGGAACTAAAAAATACACATCTGTAGTAAAGTTTTTCATCAGTTTTCTGCAGAAAACATTTTTTCCTGCTG
>NW_009952366.1:3093252-3177710 GCF_000747805.2 Chaetura pelagica | reverse complement strand
TCCTGCTGAGTCTCGCAGTGAGAATAGAGCTTTTCCCCTGTGCTGGTAGGTTTTCACTAATCTGTTCTTGTCTAAGCGTATGTCTTTTCACTTGCATTTCTTGTCCAATGTTTTAATACTGTGCTTTCCTCCTTTCCTTTCTTTCTAACTTTACCCTTCACCCCATTATCTCCTGCTGAGTCATATTTGTCCCTATGCCTTCTCACCTGTTTGATGATCATGTCTTTAAGTTATTTCAGTGTTTCTCAGCTTGCAGCATGCAGACCACAGGTGGTTTACAGATGCTAGGAAGTGGTACATGAAATACTGAGTTGTTTTTAAATCACACACATTCACACACACAAATTGAAGTAAAAAAAAACCCACAAAACAAACAGAGGAGATAATAAACCTACTTGCCAGTGTGCATTGTGTGTGATTTGTTGATTTTTGGTTTATCCATGAAGAATTCCCGTGAAGGATCCCATTTGACCTACAGTTACATACACTGTTTTATTTTGTGTTACCACAGTTTTTCAATGTACTAAAGAAACATTGTCTGCACTCATGCTGTTACAATCTAGAGTATTCAAGGTGGGTTTCTAATACTCCTTCTATGTTCCACCTAACAAAAAAAAAAAAAGTTACATAACACAGACTCACCTGTGGAACCTGGTCCTTTGTTTTTAAACTGCTAGGGCTCAGGCCTTAATATTTTATTTCATGGTCTCTGCAGGCTTAGAGAAATCAGGTATGTCTAGCTAGTACTATTCTTGCTATGCTATAAGGTGAGAAAAAGCCATATGGCTTTCTTAATATTGAGTACTTGCTAGAGAAAATATTCAAAGAAACAGTAGATAACAGAGCAGTACCTTGAAGAACATGTTCTTCAGTTCTTATATAACCTTCCCATGTATTCTTCATTAATCTGGTTTGCTGGCAATTCCTTTTGTTAATGTTATTGTTATTTAGTAAACATATGCTGGTGTGACTGTTTTTTCTCTCGTAGTTTTTAAGTATTGAGGTGTTACATATTGATAATGTGGATTAATGCATTTTGTGTAGCTTAAAGATAGAATGACACAGTTTTTTTCTGTAATATGCTCAAAATTATACCATGCCATTTTGAAATTAATGTTTGGTGTACAGCTTACTCCTTCAATCTCTTGCTGAAAGTTTCTCAGTAAAATAAATAATCACTGTGAAGTTTGTTCAGAGATCCTCTATGTGAAATTCATACTTGCACAGAAAGAATGTACTTACCTGATCCATTACAATGCTCCTACAACTGGAAATTACTGCATTTAAAGATTATGCAAAATATGGTAAATAATTGAGCTGCTGATTCTTTTTAAAGGAATAATATTTTTATTTGCAAAGAAAAAAAAATTAATATACATGTGCATATTGCTGTAAGACAAGTTAAGAACTAAAAACCCACATAATTTCAGAAAAATATTTCATCTACAAAGACAATGGCTAAAGAAACCTGAATCAGTGATATTCAGGTCTTCTGAGTAAAACTGTGTCTCACCGACAGACCCCCCCAAAAAAATGTGATCCTGTGGAAACAAGTGTCACATGATCTGTATGTATTTTCAGTCAGCTTTATTGCTTAGTAGAAATGAAGTGTTTTGGTATCTTTTTTCTTTTCTGAAATTAATTTTATTATTTTCAAATTACATACCATCTTTCCTGTAAGTGCATGAACCTGTAAAATTTTTCAATTAAAAGCTTCTCGTGTTTTGGGGTTTTTGTGTGATCTGGTTAAAGGTACTTGGAAAACAAGGAATCTCTGCTTCTAAACTGATTCTGTTGAAGGTTTTTTTCTGTGAATGGTAATATACTGTCAGATAATCATACGAATTGTATTGTCCTTGCCAATAAGATATAATCTAATTATGCAAAAAGGAAAGAGCTGAGTGCTATAAATAGTTTGACAGATTTACGAGATTTATTTACTTTTTCTTTATGAATGGGTCCTTATCTTGTGAGCAAGTTGTGAGGTGCAACATTATTTAATGCAGTGTAATCTGAAAGGGAAACTTTTCATAGAAAGGCTAAAATCTTGAATTTGTTAGAAGATGTTTCATGCTGGATTCAACAGCCTGAGAGAGGTGAGACTGCTGTTTTATCTCTCATCTTAGCAATTATTTTTGCTGTAAAACTGGACTAAGGTAGTTCAGATACACTGCACTAAGCTAATCCGTGGATCTCAAGCAGCTGAACAACTGAGAGGCAGATTACAATTTTTCACTGGGTACAAAGCCAGGTGACCATAATCATACTTACAAAATGGGAAATTATGAAATTAAAAATGGCTCAATCAATAAATTCAGCTTCTTAGTAGATTTACTTAGTAAAAATCTGCTAAGGCATAGCAGAATGTGAAGATGCAGCAGCACCATAAAATCAGTGCATGAAGCACAAAATGCAAGATCCTGAACAACGCAGAGAACTTAATTCTCAGCATGACTTTATGAAAGAATACTATTCAAATACACAAATGCATATGTTTAGCTAAGGACAGGATTACTCCTTTCATAGAATCATAGAATCATAGAATCATAGAATCTTAGGGGCTGGAAGGGACCTCGAGAGATCATCTAGTCCAACCCCCCTGCCAGAGCAGGGTCACCTAGAGTACATCACACAGGAACTCATCCAGGTGGGTTTTGAATGTCTCCAGTGAGGGAGACTCCACAACCTCCCTGGGCAGTCTGTTCCAGTGCTCTGTCACTCTCACAGTAAAAAATTTTTTTCGGATATTCACCTTGAACTTCCTATGCTCCAATTTACACCCATTACCCCTTGTCCTATCACTGGTCATCACCAAGAAAAGCCTAACTCCGTCCCCCTGACACTCACCCCTTACATATTTGTAAACATTGATGAGGTCACCCCTCAGTCTCCTTTTCTCCAAGCTAAAGAGACCCAGCTCCCTCAGCCTTTCCTCATAAGGGAGATGTTCCACTCCCTTAATCATCTTCGTAGCTCTGCGCTGGACTCTTTCAAGCAGTTCCCTGTCCTTCTTGAACTGAGGGGCCCAGAACTGGACACAATACTCCGGATGTGGCCTCACCAATGCAGAATAGAGGGGGAGGAGAACCTCTCTTGACCTACTAACCATACCCTTTCTAATGCATCCCAGGATGCCATTGGCCTTCTTGGCCACAAGGGCACATTGCTGGCTCATGGTCATCCTCCTGTCTACCAGGACCCCCAGGTCTCTTTCACCTACACTACTCTCCAGCAGTTCAGCCCCCAACCTGTACTGGGACATGGTGTTGTTCTTCCCCAAATGTAAAACTCTGCACTTCCCCTTGTTGAATTTCATCATGTTTCTCCCCGCCCAACTCTCCAACCTATCTAAGTCTCTCTGAATGGCAGCACAGCCTTCTGGTGTGTCAGCCACTCCTCCCAGCTTAGTGTCATCAGCAAACTTGCTGAGGGTACATTCTATACCCTCATCCAGGTCGTTGATGAAGATGTTGAACAACACCGGTCCCAGTACCGACCCCTGTGGGACTCCACTAGTCACACACCTCCAACCAGATTCTGCCCCATTGACTACAACTCTCTGACTCCTTCCTTTCAACCAGTTCCTAATCCACCTCACTTCCTGATCACCAAACCCATACCTGATCAACTTTTCTACAAGGATGCTGTGGGAGACGGTGTCAAATGCTTTACTGAAATCAAGATAAACCACATCTACCGCTCTACCATCATCTATCCACCTAGTAATTTCCTCATAGAAGGCTATGAGGTTAGTCAAACATGATTTACCCTTGATAAAACCATGTTGACTGCTCTTGATGACCCCCATGTCCTTGATGTGCCTGGAGATAGTGACAAGAACAAGTTGTTCCATCACCTTTCCAGGGATGGAGGTGAGGCTGACCGGTCTATAGTTACCCGGGTCCTCCTTCTTGCCCTTCTTGTAGACTGGAGTGACATTTGCTATCCTCCAGTCCTCAGGCACCTCACCTGTTGCCCATGACTTACTGAAGATGATGGAGAGTGGCCTAGCAATGACCTCCGCCAGCTCCCTCAGCACCCTTGGGTGCATTCCATCTGGACCCATTGATTTATGGATGTCCAGATTACTCAACTGATCCCTAACCCAATCCTTCATCTTCTAAAGAAAAACATATGTTCATGAAACTACTGCTGAAGGGACCAGGACATTTATATAGTATGGTTTTGAGCCCAGAGGGGTACTCTCAAGTTGCCTTTTAGGCACATATCAAATATTTCACAATATATTGAAGTTTTAGTCTAATAATTATAAATAGTCATGAAAGTTTAAAGTCTAAAATAGCTCCTCAAAGCACCTGTATGCATCCTTGTTTCTACAGTGGAAAGATATGGATTTGATGGATGGAACACTCAGTGGATAAGGAATTGGCTGGATGGTTGCACTCAGAGAGTTGCAGACAAAGACTCTATGTCCAAGTGGAAATCAGTGACGAGTGAACAGTATTGGGAGCAGTGCTATTTAGCATCTGTGTTGGCAACATGGACAGTGGAATTGAGTGCACCCCAGCACGTTTGTCAATGACACTGAGTTCAGTGGTGTGGTCAAGATACTGGAGGGTAAGGATGCCATTCAGAGGGACCCTGACAGGCGTGAAAACTGCATGAAGGCAAAGTGCAAGGTTCTTCACTTGGGCTGGGGCAATCCCAAGCACAAATCCAGGCTGGGCAGAGAATGGATTGAGATTGGCCTTTCATCAACAGTGATAAAATCAAGTATCGTGATACTAAACACAGTCATTTTGTAACCAAAGAAGTTTCTTCAAAATTTTTGCTTTCTTAAACTTCAACCTCTGTATCATGGTTAGTAGTATACAGCTTTCAAATCAGCTTAAGAAGGAAGAACAGAGAGGAAGTATACAGAGAGTGGAAGCTAGGACAGGTACCCTGGGAGGGTTAGAGACAGGTTGTCCGAGCAGCTAGGGATCACGTAACGAGAGCCAAACTCCAGATGAAATGAAATCTTGCCACAGATGTAAAGAGCAGTAAGAAAAGCTTCTATAGGTATGTTGGGTATAAAAGGACAACCAAGGAAAATGCTGGTCCTCTCCTGAGGTAATACAGCCCATGTTTTTAAAAACAGAAAAAGAAGACCTGGGGAACTACAGGCTCTGGTCTCAGTCTCACCTCTGTGCTAGGCAAGATCATGGAACAGATCCTCCTGGAAAATCTGCTAAGGCACATGGAAAATAAGGAGGTGACTAGTGACAGCCAAAATGGCTTCACTAAGGGCAAATCATGTCTCACCAATTTGGTGGCCTTCTAGGACAAGGCTACAGAGATGGTGAGGCAGAGCAACTGATGTCATCTGCCCAGATTTGTGCAAGGCATTTGACACTCACCCATACGACATCCTGGTCTCCAAACTGACAAGACATGGATTTGACAGATGGAACACTTGGTGGATAAGAGATTGGCTGGATGGCCACACCCAGAGAGTTGTGCTCAATGGCTCAGTGTCCAGGGGGAGGCAGGTGACAAGTGGTGTCCCTCAGGGGTCATTATTGGGACCAGTGGTGTTTAACATCTTTGTTGGAGACATGGACAGTGAGATTGAGTGTATCCTCAGCAAGTTTGCTGAAAATACCAATTTGTGTGGAGTAGTTTACACCCTAGAGGGAATGGATGCCATCTAGAGGGACCTTGACAGGCTGGAGAGGTGAGCCAATGCCAGCCTAATTAAGTTTAATAAGGCCAGGTGCAAGGTCCTGCACCTGGGTTGGCACAGCCCCAGGCACAAATACAGGCCTGGGTGAGAATGGCTGGAGAGCAGTCTCATGCAAAAGGATTTGGGGGTGGTAGTGGATGAGAAGCTTGACAGGAGCCACCAATGTGTGCTTACAGCCAAGAGGGCAATCTACATTGTGGTTTCATCAAAAGAAGTATGACCAGCAAGGGGGAGAGAGGTGATTCTGCCCCTCTACACCGGTGGGGCTGCACCTGGAGTACTGTATACAGCTCTGAAGCCTTCGTCACAGGAAAGGCATGGAGTTGCTGGACAGGGTCTAGAGAAGGAAGGGCCACAAAGATGATCAAAGGTCTGGAGCACCTCTGCTGTGAAGACAGGCTGAGACAGTTGGGACTGTTCAGCTGGGAGAAGAGAAGGCTCTGGGAAGACTTTATAGAGGCTTTCAGTACCTGAAGGGGGCCTACAGGAAAGCTGGGGAGGGGCTTTTCACCAGAGAGGGTAGTGACAGGACAAGGGTTAACAGTTTTAAACTAGAAGTGGGGAAGTAGGTTAGACATTAGAAAGCAATTCTTTACTGTGAGGATGGTGAGGTACTGGAACAGGTTGCCCAGGGGTGTTGTGGATGCCCCCTCACTGAAGGTGTTCAAGGCCAGGTTGGGCAGGGCTTGGTGCAGCCTGGTCTAGTGTGAGGTGTCCCTGCTCATAGCAGGGAGGTTGGAACCTGATGATCTTTAAGGTCCCTTCCATCCCAAATCATTCTATGACTTTGTGATCCTATGAATTTTGAACTCCTCTCTAAACCATGAGGGACCTCTTTCAGGAAACCTCAAACCTCTGAAAATTCAGTGCTGTGACATTTCCCAATTGGACTGAACTTTAAGACATCTGTAACACTTTGTAAATAGTTAAAGGAAATATGATCTGCCGCACTCCAGAAAACTTTCAAAAGCTGTAAGTTTTTGAGCATGAACATAATTTTCCCAAGTTTCCTGATAAACTGCAAAGTTTTTTCTTTTTAAGATTTGGGAACTGAGATATGAATTAAATATGTGCAAGCAAACAAATAGAATACACTTATACTTTTAAAACATAATGTAAAACTGAGTTCTTTTCCAACTCCTGAATATTAAATTCATTAATTCAGCCAAATGAAGACAGATTATGTCTGCAATCAATTTTGAAATATAACAGACACTATAAACTCTATTTGAGTAAGAAAATTTCATGCGCCACCACAAGATTAAAATAAAACATAGAATTCAGCAATTTAAGCATATTCTACTTGCATTGGAAACGAATTTCCGTAGACATGAAAGGATTATTTTTTTCTTTAAAGTACCCTTTTTTTTATACACCAGAGAAGTTCAATAACATGTTTCTCTGATGTTCTTCATAGATTAAAGGCAGTGAAGTAAGTTGTGTTATTGACTGCAATTTGAAGTTCTTTCATTGGTGAATTATCCATTTAGTAGTACAGTCTGCTTTCTTACCAAAATTGTAACTAGTGCATTTCTGTTATATTTCTGACTCTGCTGCAAACAGTTTTGGTATTAATAATTGATTAAATATTTATCAGATGGAGAATATTCTAGTACAAATTGCTATATATCGTGGATGGTAAGGATATTCTTCTAAAGAACTTTTAATATAGAGTTGATTTGCATGAAAAATAAATTCAGGTATATCAGTTAGAAGTTTTACTTGAAAATACTTGAAATATAGAAATAATTGTCTACACAGCTCAACTAGCTAGAACTGCAGTAACTAACATATTTCCATTGACTTAAATTTCAGGAATTGGGCAGTTCAATTTGGATTATCTATGAAGTTATTTGATATAAAATAGAGTTTGAGTGTAGGAATTCTTTATCAGCTTCTTTCCCTTTGCTGAGCATGCATCACTTCATTCTCTGTTTAGGTTTTCATATATTCTTGCTATCAGATACAACACAGAAGAAAAAAGAATGCTTCAGAAATGCTTAATAAGACTGTATGCTCTTTCATCATCTACACAGAAACATAGAGAAGAACCTTCTTTTTCTGTCAAAGTCAACAATACAACTAATCTTAAGTTTATTGTCCTGTTGCTAGGTAACAAAAGTAGACATTAGCTCTTTGGAAACATGGACATATTTATCTAATATCTGACAAACATCAGAAAATGAATTTCTAGTGTGGAGACTTGATCCTCTGCTGAACTGACATTTCAGATGATAATTACTTCCACAACTTCATATTTTTCTGTTAACACATAAATCTATAGTTGGAAAATTAAAATAATACAGTAATTAATGCTGTAAAGAATGCTAAAATAAAAATCCTTAATAGCTTTAAAATTCATTTAATCAATTAATTTAATCTGAAATGCACATCCAGAATTCTTATTTAATTTTTCTCAAAAGAATTATCTAAGGTGTATGAATGTGTGAGTGTAATAAAAGCACAGATTATATTGTTTCAGTATGAAACAATGAAAGAAGAGACAGCTTGGATTGGAATATGATTGGCTTTTGCCTTATAAAGCTCTTCTGATGTGTTTCTAAATCTTGCCACATAACAGGAGAACAGTTAATTGAATGGATCAGAAGCGATCTCAGATTCTACAGCCTCAAAATCCTGTATAGCAGCTGCATTAATGAAAACTTTGTTAGGGAGGAGAATGAAGAAGGAATCTGCATTCTGTTTTTTGAGATAGAAAATGGCAGTTACTTTACTCTATTTTAGAAAATGGTTTTCAGATCATCATGTCTATAGTACCACCTTTGCAATAGAACACCACAAGAACATACTGTTTTCTTCAAATTAAAGTAACTGTGTCTTTTATGGGTCCCATCATCAATTTCCCATAGCAATGGAAATCAGGAGAGCTGGAATTTCCACTGTAGTTTTAATTAGTTTGATAATCAACTGTATCCTATTATAGTTGAATGAACTTTGTGGCTGTGTCCTACCTAGGACTGAGTTTCTTTTTGTATAAATTGGAGATAATATTATTGTTTTATGAGAATGTTTCAATGACTAAATAGATGTCTAAATAATGTTCTGAAAGGTGTAAGAAGGAAGGTTTTCATAGTAAATATTAGTATTGCTCTTCGGCAATGTTACATGGAGACTAAGATTACAGAAGTGGGAAGTGGACTGAAGGTCTCTCTTATGACATTGCATGAATGTCAAAAGTGTTGATAATTTTCTGCAGGACACACTAAGCCCAGATTTTTTAATTTTTACTTCAGTTCTGTGGCATTTCTGAATTTGAGATTTACTGAATACTTGTTAGGAAATGGTTTACGAGGTGTGTTTTTCTCTTTTTAAAAAAATAATACATGGAAATAGAAGAGATTTTTATTATCAACTTAATGGAAAAAAACTTTAATAAACCAGATTTTAAATTACTACTTCCAAAATAGTTAGACATCAGAGAGACTATTTGTTTTGAACTTATATGACTTCTTACTAGAGGTTGTGTGACAGGAACACATCAACTTAGATGCTACCAAAGTGCTCAGTGGTAAATGACTTCTGGTGAAAGCCTCATGCAATTAACATGGAGGTGATGCAGTGGGACTTTCTCATTATGCTAAATGAGTAAGTCAGAGGCACTGTAGGGAACACGAATTCCTCATGAACAAGTTCAAACCCACTCCTTTAGTCCTTTTTTCATCAACATTTCGCTGTCGTTTGTGACTTTGAATGTAATCTTTGATCTCTGAGTTTTTACCAGAGTTCTCCAGAGACTACAGAGTGAAGAATATTATTGCCTTCTTGCATTTTCATAATATCAAGACAGCACAGGTCCACTTCAGTATGATTGCTGTCTTGACTAGCAGTCCATTTTATTATGACCAGAAAACCTCATTCATTCTGACTAATGACTGAGACACCCCTTACAAGTTACTGAAATATGCAAGCGGGTCAAGAAACAAGGAAAACTCTCCCTTTCCCGAATACAAATGTGTTTGATTCATTGATCTGTATCAAATGGTTTTAAAGTGATTTTCATAACTTCAGAAATGGAATGGGATTGTAGCAGACTGACAGTGACATTAAATATATCTCAGGAAGGGAAAAACATTGTAAACAGGATAAGTACATGTGTATAAGACTATCTGAATAATGCAGCAGGCTCACACACATTAAAAATTACAGCACAGAATCTCAGCTGTAGGATTTGCATTCCTCTGCTGTTATGATTTATTTCTGGTGTTTTGATAGTGCCCAGGGGTCCAGTGATAGACTCCAAAAGAGCTTCATTCTCTAGTACACAGAACATAGGTTCTCTTTCCTTATTTATTTAATGATGATCAGGTTTCTACTTATTTATGAATGTTTTAATGTAAAACTAATTGTAATTATTTCTGATTATTACAGTAGTTGGTAAGCTAAGGATGAAACATTTTGTTAGAATTAATGACAATTAACTGTCACTCTATTGCAAAACCTCATGGGAATTGGAAACTAGTAGACATTTTTTAATACTAATTAGAAATGAATCTTTCTCTCTAATATCAGAATAAACCACTGATTTTTTGTCACTAGCTCATTTACAACAGAATTGGAAAGAGATTTGTCAGAGCTCTCATTATTGCCTGACTGTTCATCCTCTACATCCTCCAGCACTTAAAAAAAAAAAAAGCAAAACAATAAAATCTGACAAAGCTGCAGAGATTGTAGCAAACTAACTACACGTTTTTCATTTAACATATTTTTTGTTCTGCACAATTAAACCAAGCGGACTCCTTTTCTTCTACAAGGAAAGTTCAGTGCCTCCAACTACCTTGAATTCCTCCCATTACTTCTTTTTTTTTTTTTTTTTTTTAATGTGAACAGGATGCTACTCACAAACCTCCCTCAATTTCTTATTAGAAGGCTTGGGTGGTTTTTTGTTTGATTTGTTGGATTGGTTGGTTTAGGATTGTTTGTTTGTTTTGCAATATTTATTTAGATATATAGTGCATACAGTCTTTTGTCTGTCTAAAGCAAATCTTGCCAACATTGGCTGTGCTATCTTGCAATATTGTCAAAATAATCTCTTGCTGCTATATGTCCATTGTTCATAAACTCCTGTCCCTGTAGATATATACATTTATATAAAAATACTCAACTCTCTATACATCTCTCTATATATATACATATATACATGTGTGTGTATATCGCTGCTATTTAACATATTTGTCAGTGATATGCCCAGTGGGATAGAGTGCACCCTCAGCAAGTTTGCTGATGACACCAAACTGTGTGGTGTCCCGCACCTAGGTTGGGGCAACCCCAAGCACAAATACAGGTTGGGCGGAGAATGGATTGAGAACAGCCTTGAGAAGAAAGACTTGGGGATGTTGTTCAATGAAAAGCTTAATACATGTGAGCAGTGTGCATTCACAGCCCAGAAATCCAACCACATCCTGGGCTTCATCAAAAGAGGCATGGCCAGCAGGTCAAGGGAGGTGATCCTGCCCCTCTATTCCACACTTGTGATACCCCATCTGGAGTACTGTGTCCAGTCCTGGAGCCCACAACATGGGAAGGACATAAAGCTCTGGAGCAAGCCCTGAGAAGGGCTATGAAGAAGGGCTGGAACACCTCTTCCGTGAAGACAGGCTGCGAGAGTTTGGGCTGTTCAGTCTGGAGAAGAGAAGGCTCTGGGGGGACCTTATAGCAGCCTTCCAGTATCTGAAGGGGCCTACAGAAAAGCCGGGGAGGGACTTTTTACCAGGGTGTGTAATGATAGGACAAGGGGCAAAGGTTTTAAACTGGAAGAGGGAAGATTTCCAGGTTGGACAGGGCTTGGTGTAACCTGGTCTAGTGGAAGGTGTCCCTGTCTTTTCAGGTGGATTGGAACTAGATGATCTTCCAGGTCCCTTCCAACCCAAATCATTCTATGATTCTATATATACACACACACATAAAATTTGGTTAGATTCTAAATGTGCATTAAACATTGACAAAGTATTTTGAAAACATTGTCTAAATGTACTTAAAATCTAGAAAAAGACCATATATTTACTGTATTGAACATGGCTGGAAAATCAAAGCCAACTGTATTTTTTGAAGTTGCCCTTAATATATTTTTTCTTTTTCTTTTTCTTTTTTTTTTTTTTTTTGAAAGGAGTTTTTTCTGTTGCTGCAGACAACTACTTTGGTTTAATAGATCACAGGAAATATTAACGTCTTCATGAACATGTACACTTTTTATTGAACAAAATAATAGAAAATCCAGTAATAAAGTTTCCTTTTTAAAGATTAAAGTTTAGTAGAATCAAAGAACAATACAGATTGCTTGCTGAAAGGAAGGGCCAACTACAGTAAGTTGCTTACAGCCACCACCGGTAGCATTTTGAATATATGCAAGGACAGTACAACCTCTCTGGGCAACCTCTTCCAGCATGTTCCATCCCTTCATGATATTTTCCAGCATCTTTGACCCTCATGACATTTTTTTTTCTTTGCATCTAGTTGCTAGATCTTCCTATTGCTGCTTTTCACTCCTCCGCTGTACCTGTCTTTGAGATGTCTGGCTCCGTAGCAGATCAGATAGCAATACAGATTCCCCTGAGGCTTCCCTTCTGTAGGCTGAGCAGATGCAGCTCTCATCCTTTTATGCCAGGTGCTCCAGGCCCCTCACCATTTTGGTAACTTTCTGCTGGACTCACGCTCCTCTGGTGCTGGGGATCACCAAACTGGACACAGTCCTCCAAATGAGGTATTACCTAAGAGAGGAGAACATTCACCTCCCTGGATCTGCTGCTGGAGTGCTTGATGAAGCAGCCTGGTTGCAGACAGCCACCTTCTCTGCTGCCAGGCTGCCTAGTTGCTTACCTTCTACTCACTGTCCAGCTCATCTTTTGGTGCAAAGGTGACATCTGGCAGCTTCCTAGATAGGTAGATGAAGAGATAATTGCATATATGCAATGGATAAGGAACTGGTTAGATGGTCGTGTCCAGAGGGTAGTGGTCAATGGCTCTAAGTCCAGATGGAAAACAGTGACAAGTGGTGTCCCTCAGGGGTCAGTGCTGGGCCCAGTGTTGTTTAATATCTTCATTAACGATATTGATGGTGGCACTGAGAGCACCCTCAGCAAGTTTGCCAATGACACCAAGCTGAGTGGTGTAGTCGATATACCAAAGGGACTGGATGTCATCCAGAGGGACCTGGACAAGCTAGAGAAGAGGGCCCAGGTGAACCTCATGAGGTTCAGCAAGGCCAAGTGCAGGGTCCTGCACCTGGTCCAAGGTAATCCAAGATATGAATACAGGCTGGGGAAGTCACGCTTGAGAGCAGCCCAGTGGAAAAGGACCTGGGGGTACTAGTGAATCAAAAGCTGGACATGAGCCACCAATGTGCAGTTGCAGCCCAGAAGGCCAACTGCATCCTGGGCTGTATCAAAAGAAGTGTGGCCAGCATATTGAGAGAGGTGATTCTGCCTCTCTACTCTGATGAGGATAGGCTAAGGGAGTTGGGATTGTTCAGAGTGAAAAAGAGGAAGGCTCTGAGGTGACCTCATTGTGGCCTTCCAGTACCTGAAGAGGGCCTACAGGAAAGCTGGGGAGGGTCTTTTTAACGGGGTTTTCAGTGAGAGGACAAGGGGTAATGGTTTTAAGCTGAAAGAAGAGAGATTTAGGTTAGAGATGAGGTGGAAATTCTTCAGTGTAAGAGTGGTGAGACACTGAAACAGGCTGCCCAGAGATGATGTGGGGGCTTCAGCCCTGGCAGTGTTCAAGGGCAGGTTGGATGGGGCTCTGAGCAGACTGCTCTAGTGGAAGGTGTCCCTGCCCATGCAGGGGAGTTGGAACTCGATGAACTTTAAGGTCCTTTCCAACTCAAAAAGTTCTGCGATTCTGTGATATGGAAACATATAGGTGTGGGTTTGTGTACATGTTTACAGAGGCGTAAAGATGAAAACCTTCCTCCTTGCTGGGAAGCTGTGCTTTATGAAATCTGCACTTCATTAAATCTGCATCTGCTGTTTTCCAAGAAGTTCCACAGATTCCAGATGAACTCAACAACTTGAAACTCATTATATATAGGATCAATTTTTTTCTAACTTAAAAATTCAGCTGTTTTATGTTTCTCTCTTTTTCCAGCTTATCCAAAGCTGAAGAATTTACTTTAAAATAGCATTTTTTTATGTTTCTTCTCTTAGTGAATCAAGAAAGTAACCTGTGCAAAAAGCACACTTAATTTCCAGACTGAAAATACATACATTAACCTAGAACAAAGGTTCTAGGTTCTAACAGTTTTCAGCCCTTGGATGTTCATAAAAAATAAAATTAACTTTTTTTGTCTATAGATTCTTCCTTTAATGTATCCACATGTAGACACATGCAAACAAATACACATGCAAAAATAATCCTGTAAGCAAGAATCCGTTATCCATATAACCTACTCTTGTACTTTAGTAAATATGCATATATACATATATTCAATTGCATTAAAAGTTTTCCTTTGTTCAACAGAAAATCTCCTGCAGTATTTAAGAAAGTACTAGTTCGTCACAGGGAGTCACTGAAATTTTATGCGCTTTTCTAAGTACATTAGAAATCCAGAGGAATAGGTTATGTATATTTTAAATTTGTTTCATCCTTGGTTACTAACCTTTGTATTCAATTTCCTTTGCTGGTTGAAAATTCTCTTACTAATCCATTATGTCAGGAGCATAATTCCTTCCTGGTTCCTGAACAAATTATTCACAAAGAGAATAAATTACACTGCTTCTGGGGGAAAGATCTGCTTTATAAGCAACTCAGATACCTACTATGTTAGATCTAACTAATAAGGCTATCTAAAGCGCTGAAAACTTTAAGATACATTATTAGACATGCCTTTGTTTCTTCAGAGGTGCTCAGTGTAACAGAGGTGCTAGTTGCTTTAACTGCAGTGACTGTGTTCACTGTGCAAAAACATCCAAGGGAGGAGATGATCTCTCAAGTAGTCTATTACCTTCTCCTAACTTCACTCATACATAAAGAAAAAAAAAAAGAAAAAAGAAAAAAGTAGAGGGGCTAGGGAGACCATCAGCTGACACTGGTCTAATTTCCAGTGATATCTTTTACTTCAAATGAAGCAACAGTAATTACCATGTTCCTTTTCACTTTTTCCCTCACAGCTGCTGAGTGTCTTTCTTTGGTCGAAGCTCCTGTTGGAGGACATTCTAAATTATGAAAGAGGGATGGATAAAGTGACATGGTGCTTTATGATTAGTGCTTCTATTACAGGTTAAAAAATAAAATAAAATAAAATAATCTGATTAAGAAAGCAAGATTATTTTAATAAGACACATTTCCCTGGCACCGTGAGGAATGTCTTGATTTTGCTTTTAGAATTTAAGATTTTAAGCTTTCAAGAGCATTCTAAGACATCTGGACGTAATTATCACTTCAAATGGGATTGGTTTTATCTTTCTGACCTGCTATTTCCAACCTGGAGATTTGCTCTCCCAATCTTAAGATAAAATATTCTACCTTGTGGTGCTTCTTAACATTTTTCGTTAATGCATACTTCATTTTAGTGGGATAACCTGCAAGATACTCTGTAATTCAGATTAACTTCTGAACCTAGACAATGTCAAATGGTGGAAATCTTATAATGCAAATCTAAGAAATGTTAGCATCTAACTTCATCTCGATCTGAGACTAATTATTTTTTACTTTTCTGTTTGGAATATAAATCAGTTACCATAATTCATCATAAAATAATAAAAAATGTTTTTATTTTACTCGAATATTTCATTTGATAGGTCATTCCTTAAAAACATATTTGATTATAAATATAGTAAATATTTCAACAGATGGAAGTACTTGGCTAGATCCCATTCAACTGGGAAGAAATTAATGCAATCTTAAGAAGAAAAAAATTAGTTTATCAGTATGATAAACTCATGATCACTCCAGACATAAGAAGCCACAGTTCATGTTTTCTTGACACTGTCTTTGATAATTGCTGATAGCGTTCTCACGCTGTCCAGGGACAGGTCCCTGGGGAGTTGGTCCACAGAATCTGTGTGTCTAGTTTGTCTTTGCTGATCCTAACAAGAATTAATTCCCCTTAGCACTGGTGAATGTATAAATACTGAAGGCTGTCTAATATAATCCCATATGCAAACATGAACTAAGATAATTTTTGCATAGAACAAGTATGTGTCTTAAAAAGAAATCATAATTCATTACATAGGTCTTTTGGTGAAGTCTCATGAGTAAAATCTCAGTTCTTCTCATCATAGCAGTCTAAACATGAAAAAATAGGGGTTTTTTTAATCAACTGTGTCTGATAAAATCTGCAGTTGATTTTTTTTTTTTATAAGAATGTGAGTTTCAGCAATGCATTAGAACAGTAAAAGGTTCAGCACAAAAATTTTAAATACATGTATTCTTTTGCTAAGTCATATTTACAAAGGTATAAGCCCTTGTCTGTCTGGAGGAGGAGGCAGTTGTTATCAAAAACACAATTGTAGACACTTTTCTGATAATCACACATCTCTATACACTGCAACTTTTGACCTGAGTGTGGGCTGATAAGGTATTTAAAAAAAGCTAACAGAAGTGTTGTTGAAATTGAAAGACTTGAAGGGTTTGGACCTGAAAGCTACATATAAATCAATCAATACATTTTTTGTCTCTGGTGCTTGATAGTATAGGTAAGGGACAAGAAAACCTGCTGGTTCTGAAATACTTAAATATACCTAATATATTTGAACAATGAGATGTAGTGTCGTATTCTGAGAGACAGAAGCTAGAACAGTAAACATCAGAACACCATGAATAGATGTTTTAATTTTAAATATTATTGTGGTACCTTAGCACTGGAGTTAGAATCAAATCATGGGTGAACATTCAATAATACTGCTTGGTGGCCAACAGGATACACAGACAGAGGAGGTAACACTTTAAATATATAGGAAATAAAGATTTTTATTTTTTTTTAATTTAACCTTGTCTGTTTCTTGTGGTATTTATAATTTGTAAAGCTTAAATTGTATTTTATAAATATTTTATGCCGTATTTTATATGTAGAATGCTCCTCACTCTTTGTTCTCTACTTTGGATGGAGAAATTTGACCTTCTGATTTTATATGATTTGCTCTACTCAGTCTTCTTATTCCACAGAGAGTCTCTGCAAAATGAAAATTGTATTAAGAATTAAGAGGTGTCAATTTGCTGCAGGGACTCTCAAAACATCTTTGATATAAACCCAAAACATTAATGTGCACAGGGTTTTAAAATCAGCTATAACAACAGCCAGAGTAGAATAACAGTGTAAGAAAAGCTGGAAGCAGTCTGCACTGGGCCATGAGCCAATATTGAAAATGAATTAAACTGAAATGCATAATTAATATATAACCTAGCCAAAAAAATACTTCAAATATTATTTTGATTCTGAGATTACTTCATTTGTTGTTCAGAGAACAAGGTAAAAATTAATCCATACAATTTTGCACATAGACAAATAACTCCAGCCACTGCCATTTACATGTCAATTCTAATAACTTTTGATTTGACATGAAAGCACACATGTAAGTATCTTGCATCCCCATACCAATCGGCACTTCTGCTTTAAGGGGACTGCCTACAATAACTGTTCATAGAATCAGAGAGTATCAGATTGGAAGGGACCTCACAGACCATCTGGTCCAACCCTTCTTGGGAAAAACATGGTCTAGGCAAGATGGTCCACCATCATGTCCAATGGCTGATGGTTCTCATTGTGAAACACTTACCTCAGGTGTGCAATCGAAACCTCCCCAGGGGTAACTTCTACCCATTAGCACTTGTCTTTTCCATGAGACTCCTTGTAAAAAGGGAACCTCCATCTTCCTTGTAGTGACCCTTTAAATACTGGAACATGGTGATGAGATCTCCCCTAAGCCCTCTCTTCTAAAGCCTGAACAAAGCCCAGTTCTCTCAGCAGTTCCTCCTATGGCAGGCTTCCAAGTACTTTGATCATTCCCTGGACCCTCTCCAGCCTGTCTACATCTTTTTGGTATAGTGGGGAACAAAACTGAAAACAGTGTTTCAGATGTGGCCTGACAAGTCCTGAGGAGGGTGGGATAAGGAATTTTTATCTCTGCTGGTGATGCTCTGGTTAATGCAACCCAGAATCCTGTTGACTTTCTTTGCCAGTGCAGCACTGTTCGTTCGTATTGAGCTTGCTGTCCACCAAGACGCACAGGCCCCTTTCCACACAGCTGCTCTCCAGCCAAGTAGACCCCATCTGTGCTGCACTCCTGGATTATATTATCCCGGGAGCAAGACCTTGCACTTGTTTTTGAACTTCATAAGGCTTCATAGACTCTTCTGACCTATCTAGGTTGTCCTGCAGGTTGACTCTCCTTTACAAAGTGTCCCCTTCCCCAGTCATTTTGGTACTGTCAACAATCTTCATCAGGGTATATTTGATCCCGTAATCCAGATCACCTATGGAGATACTAAAAAGTGTTGGGCCCAATATTGATTCCTGGGGGATCCCGTCACCTCAGGGACTGGTGACAGGTTGCCGGTTTGAAAAGGAGTTATGTACCACCACACTCTGGGTGCAGCTTGTCAGCCAGTTCCCCACCTGCTGCACAGACCACTTGTCTAGACCATAACATGTCTGTTTCTCATGGAGGAGGCTGTGGGGAGCTGTATTGTCAGCCTTGGAGAAGTACAAGTAGATCCAAGCGGCAAGACTTGAGCTGGGACTCCCACGTGAGTGAGGGAGGGAGCAGGCAGATTACACAGAGATGGTGCACAGCCCTCACTGCAGGCCAGCTCAGTGTGACTGTGTGCTTCTGTAACCTGACTAATCTGTCAGTTTAGATTAATTACGCTAGATAACAGAAGGGCAAGACTATCAGAAAATCTCAAGCAAATTATAAAGATGCCCTCCAGCTGCAAATTTATCTTCCTATCCAGCACTAACAGCTATTAGTCTTGTAGCTTAGCAATTCAGAGAGAAAATAGACGGCATATCATCCTGATAGATATCACTATCTACAGAAAGTCACTTTGAACAGATTCAGAAATTAAGCAGGGTCGGTCCCTGTTTTGCCAAAGGTGTATGTCTCTTCAGAAAGGAGGCTGAATGGGTAATTCTCCCTCTCCAAATGACAAGCTTCAACAACATTAACCTAAACTTTTTTCCAATATCTGAAGATGAAGGAATGGTCTTTCAACTCAAACACGTTAGAATCTGTGCAATATTGACAGTCAAAGGATTTTTGGCTCTTATTCCTTTAAGCTTTTCTGAATATTTTACCAGTTGCATATTGTTCAAGTTTTATTTCAGTTTTGCATGGTGAATATTAAAAAAATAAATCAAGCCATTTAGAAATTCCTGCTATATCTCTTCCCAAAAGTAACCTTTTTAAAAAAAAATTCTTCACTTGAAGATTGAGTTATAATCAGTAAATAAGTTGTGTTTTACCTTACTTAAATGGGACATTCATTAAATACAGACAATTTCAAAAGTAATTCTATTTACTTACCATATTGAATGAGGTGTTTCATTTCATTCAGATCTCAAAATAGCTAAGGGAACATATGTTGATTTAACTTTGTCACATTGGAGATACATTCTGTTTAGAAATGTATTGCACATGGAAAGTCTTCATAGCTTTTGCTCTCATGCTACTTTCCAACACATGTAGTAGCTATTTGCTTACCAAACAGAGGTGCAGGAAAGGTAAGCTAGTTAATGTGGATACAGCACTTTGAAAACTTTGAAACCTTTATAGGAATGCTAAATGTTACCCATTTGGGACTGATGCCAAGATAACTGTGTTCTGTTGTTTTACTACTTATTACATACTGTTTGATACTATAATCACTTGCACAAAAAATTCTGTTGCAGGCCCATGCCAGGGGGGCTAACGGCTGTCAGGATGCTTTCGCAACTTCTCCCCCACCCCCAGTTTGGAGGGGTTGTTGAATAAGACCGAGGGTCACATGTGGCATTCACCTCTCACAGAGGAAGAGCCATTGCAGAACTGTATTTTAGAGTGGAAGTTAGAATACATCCCCACCATGCTTTCAAATTGCTACTGAGACCAATGTTTAGTTTACGAATTAACCAGTTTATTAAGTGTTAACACAAACTGAGGGATGAGGTTTAGGGAAAATGTAAGGGTGACAAATGGCTACCAGGGATATATCAGGGAAATAATGTGTCCTTTAGGGAGGTAATGCAAAAGTACTGTGCTCTTAAGGCATTCTCTCCGAGAGAGGATTGTGGATCAAAGGAGAGGGAGGGAGGAATTCAGCCCAGCAGGAAAGTTAGAAAGTTAGAGTTTATCCTTCTGTAGCGTGTGGCTCCTGGGATGGGGCTTCTTTCCGGCAGCAGTGCTGGCGTTCCAGGGACTGCGAGGGGTTGGTTTCCGCGGCAACCTGCAGCAAAACTGGGGTAGGGCCCCGGCGCCTATGGGAGCCCAGGCAGGCAGAGTCCTGGAACCAAGCTCCGTATTGTGGCAAGTCCAAGGACAGCGAAAGCATCTGAATGGGCCTCAGGGGGCCCCACCTGCTGTACTCACCGCCTTTTATACCCCCCGTGACCCACCTGTCCAGTCAGTGTCACTGTCCAGAGCCAGTTGGCACCCATGAGTCCCAAGTTAAGGCGGTAACTAGTAGGGACAGTGCATAACTTGTTGCACATCCTTCCTGCCTTGCATCACACCTGTTGTTTGGCTTCTTCTTGTCCTTGAGCAGCAGGCCTGTTTTTAGTCTGTTAGCTGAGAATAATCAGCAGAAGGCCTTTGCTGACTTAAAAGACATTTTGTTTAGACTTAAGTGGGAAAGAACCGTTTCCCAGAACTTCGTTAAATCATACCCTTCCTTTTAAGCTCTGTTGTTTTGTAGCCATTTGTTTTTTGTTTTTTTTTTTTGTTTGTTTTTAATCTGCTCTTATATCATGTGAGGATACTGTTGAAATAATTACTTTTCTAGCTTTAGGAAACTTTTGTAATAGAGACAGTTAATCTAATCTTAATCTATCACAACAGTTAATTCAGAGAGAAATCCAAATTAGTCTATAAAGTGTGGTAGCTTTTATTTAAAAAAAAAAACCCACAAAAAAAAACCTTCAGGTAACTTTGTGGTTTTGTTACCTTTTTTGTTTGTTTGTGGTTTTCTCTGTGTTGTTCAAAATTGTCCAGTTTCCCATACTGTTCACCCATGTCTTTTATGTAACTGTTTTTGCTTACATTTCCTTACCTTTTTTTTAAAGGAATTAGGTTTCAGTGCCTATTCCACTTTAAATGACATTATTTTACACCTTCTTTTATCTCATTTTGTTAAATTGTGCTAAGTTCATTCTTCATGTTTTGAAAAATATATGAAATTTCGTGTGAGTGAAAAGGGGCTTAACTTTCACAGACTAAGAGAAATGTCTTGCTTCTATGAAGTCAATAGCAAATCTCCCAGTAATTTCAATACAGATATTACTTTATAGATCTCTAAGCTTAGCATATTAGTTTCAAAGGAAGCTAACTCTCTTATTACTTCAAAAGCCATCCCAAATTTCAAATAATTGTATTTCTTCCTCTTCAGCATGGCTTTTCTGTTTAAAATAAAACCAAGTAAATGAGGATACTTCTACAGTTAAAAATTTTTTTAAAGTATCACAATACCCATAATGAACAACACTGCTAGTTATTCCTTTCTAAATACTATTATAAATTCTTTGACCTAATAGAGTCCTTCTACTTTGTTACCTCTTCTTATTAAATATAAGCAATTTAGAGATTTTGCAGAAGAACAAAGACTAGTAGGAATGTTAAAAGCTTACGTAATTTCAGCCTGGATGAAATTTGTGTGACGAGTTTAAAATACCAGTTTAAATATGCTGGGTTTCAAGTGTCACTTAAAAAATAATGTGAAAATTAATCAAATCTAAAAGTAATATTCATTGCAGTTTTATAATTCTTAAGTATTTATGTAACTGGATTTGTGTTTGGGTGAATCAATTCTTATATTGACACATTATCAGACACACAGGTTGGTCAGGTGCATTTTCACCTGTATTTTTCTGCAAATACCTCTCATAAATATTAATAGGAGAATGACTTAAGAAGCATATACTCATGGAAAAATCATAGAGTTCAACTACTTTAATTATCCTTCAGAATATTTTAGGAAGAGAGCGCTGTATTGAGTTCCTCCTCCCCCTTGAAAATATAATTCATGTTTAAATTGCCTTTACGTTGAAGTTAAATTAATAAAACAATTATTAAATTGGGACAATATTGTTAACTTGTAAGATGAACCATGCCAAGAAAATCAAGCAATACACAGCACTGTTTCAAATATTACCTGTAACCTTAAATATCCTCTCAGTGAAAAGCCAGTGAAAAGTCAGTTATCCTGTGATATGAAATTTAATTATTAGATTCATACAGGGAAAATATGCTCAACTAAAGCGTCTTCCAAGGAAAGACTAGGAAGGTTTGTGCATTCACCCTTATCTCCATCAGCATTGTGCTTAGTGAGCATGAACTTAATTATGCAGTTACTGTCTTTTGCCTTCATGCGATGGTGGAAGCAAGCTTTCTGCAGTTAGCTATTTTAACTACCTTTGTGGTCTCTATGGCTTTCACATACTACTCCATCTTTTTCTTTCTGCTGCTTAGCTGTTTCCTCCTCAGTTTTCAAAGAATCAGACTGCTTGAAAAACTCACATTTTTCTCACTTAGGATACAGCAAGAAAATTCTCAAATATAGGGATGAACTATGGAAAGTTCTTCAGGTCAGGGCTATATGTACTGGAAAACTCCTCATATAGTGGTTGAGAGAAGAGCTGACAATGAAACACTCTACATGAACAGGAACGTTTGATCATCAAGAGGACCAGTGGGTTCAGGGATGAAAACCATTGCAGAAAGCTAAGGAAAAGGACTGTGGCTGAAACTTTAAGAGTGGATTTACAAGTTAGAATCTGCAAGTCTTTACCTGTGTGATTCCTCGGAAGACTTAACGAAGGTAAATAATAGAGGCACTTGGGAATTTTTTTTCAACATAAAAATGTGACTGCAAGAAGAGACTTTTGTACATAGGAATGAGTTCACTATTAACGAATACACAGAATGTATGTATGTAGAGATTAATTTCAGACTGAAAAAGCTGTGGGTAAGCTATTAAAAACAATTTTAAACTCATGATTATTTCAATTAAGTAAAAGTTTTCACCTTCCATTATTTTTTTAATTGTATTTTCACAGAAATCATATGATCATAATGAAAAATGTTCTACAAAACTCAAAGAAAAATTAGGCCCGTACTTCTTTTCTTCTTTGAAATATTTTTAAGAGGCAGGAGATATATGGTTTCAAAAAATTCCACAGATTGGCAAGAAATATTTCTCTAGATTTATAATTTGTATTTATTTTTTCTTCTTTCTGTAATTATGCTGAATGGCCACTGGTAGACATTATGAGACAGATTTTTAGGGGTATTTTAAAATGTTTACAGCATGACACAGCTAACTCTGTCTGAGGTAAGTTTATACAATAGTTGGGTGGAATCAGAGGAATCTACCAGTTCCCTAATTAATGAAGAAAAAGCTTTTACCCACTTGTCTATTGAGAAACAGTATTTCAGTGGGAGAAAAAATGTAATGGACTAGAACATAGTGATTTGGTAAAAACAAGAGCTATATATCTCTGCAAAAATGGGCTTCTCTTCAGTACCTGATGAAACTAAGAGAAGATTCAGTCAACTAAGTAGAAGATCAAATAATATATACTCTAAAAAGGTATTTTATCTCATCTTCAAGAAGGTGATGTTAGCTGTTGAGATGAACAAGTTTTCTAGAAAAAAAGTAGCTCTTTTTCAGTTTAGCATGCTCATGTGGTACTATACTGTATATTTATTACTTCAACATGTATTGAAATACTCAGATAGTTGGAAAACATTTAGAAATCTCTATTCCAAAAACAACAAATAAGAATCTTCTTTCTGCTTCTACTGAAATGAAGTTTTTGGGTGGTTCTAGAGGTTTCTGTGGTTTTTATAGGTTTAAAATTATTAGTGCTACTCTATTAGGTGAATAATGGAGATTTTTTCTGCCGGAATATATAATTTTTTAGCTGAGTTACTGAGCTGGAGAGTTTCTAAGGGTTCTAAATACGAGAATTTTTAAGTAAGAAATTGAATACTTCCCCCCCCACCCCAGATTAGGAAAATCCTGTTCCCTGTTGCTGCTGTCTCCATATTCAGGGACAATATTGACATCATTCAGTATATGCTTCTTAGAAGAAAAAGGTCAGAGTAACCATAATTCTTTGGTGCCTCATCTGGACTGGGATTTTAGTTGTCTGAACACAACTGCAGTTTTATTTTCTGAAATATTACAGAATCTGTAATTACTAGTAAGTAACTGTCAGATTCTGTCTTTCTTTCTTGCAATTCTATAGCAAAACTGTGTAACCTGAAGTTTGTATTATTACTCTTTCTGATAATTTGGTAGACCTGATAATTTGGTAGACCAGATGATTTTGCCATGCTTACACTGTTATCCTGTGCTACCAGTCCCAACTATGACCTTATTAATTTTGTTTTCTATCTCTATTACTAACTTAGTAATAATATGAGCTTAGTATATGCAGTGGAATTATAATTTCCTCTTGTGTATGTTCTTAGATAATTTATTTTTTTACTGTATTTCTTCTGAGATATATTATGTAAGATACATAATGTATGAGCTCCTTCAGAAACATATTCATTCTTTCTTCCTGTGAATGCAGACTTCTGCTTTATGGTCTGTTTTGTCACTAACAATGCATATGAATGGTATTTGTTATAAATCTATTCATAGTTCTTATTTTTTGCATACCTTGCAGTGTTAAATACTCATGTTGATTGAACATAATAATAATATTCATAATTATAATTTAGGTAATACACGACTGCTGCCACAATCAGACAGCCATCCTAATCCTTAAGTGTGAAAACCTATATAGTTTTTCCTTCAAATTAAAGCCATTTATATTAAGCAAGGTTATTTTCTATTCAGAAAATTGAAGAATATTTCATATAGCAAGTAATTCTTCATAGAAAGCTAACAATATTTTTCATCATTCATGGTATGATAGATTTTTGTGTTTGTACTGTACCTAGTAGTTAACACAATAGGAGCTCAATCTTGATAGGAACATAGGCCCTGACAGCAGTATAAATATTTAATCATATTAATTAAGTTTAAAGGAGGGAGTCAAGAATAAACCCAGTGTATAAGGAGCTTGTTACATTGGCTGAAACAGGAGTCAGTGGAAAATTTATCAGAGTTTTAAGACTTGAAGTTAAGAAATAAAAATAGAAATTGCTAGTTGAGGTCAACGTTACATTTCACATACTTAAATTTAAGTAATGTCCCTCCAGTATAGCGAGTATTTAATGTAGTAGGCAGCTCATTAAAACAGTTCTAGTTCTGTAATATTTCACAGTAGGGAAGAGTGTTGGCGAAATGTGACATCAAAAAAGACTGCTGAGAGACTGAAGGAAAGAGGAAAAGAAATAAAACAGGAATTGTAAAGTAGGCTGTTAACAAGAATATGCAGTATGTTCATTTAAATTAAAATAAATAAGTATATCTTACAAATAAACATGAAGTTTTTCTATGAATGGTTGAAGAAGTATTGGAGAAAATGTAATGTTTAAAGTAAATTAAATTGATGGCAAAGAACTGTTAAGGGAATTTTACAATTATTTTAACCTTCTCAGTTCACAAAAGAAATGTCAGTATTTCACAAAAATACAGATCTTCATTTTGAAGTTTGTTGGGGGCTGAGCTAGTAGTGAATAGGATTATGATGGTTACCCTTGGACAAGCAATACTAATAGGGTGTCTCAAATAGCAGTATCCATCTGTGTTTAGACAAAATAATGAGCCCTTTTTCAATTAAAAGAGGAATTTATTCAGCTGAGCAGACAACTGGTGTCTACTGCCAGTTGAGCGGATTCTCTGCAAGGATGCATTGTTTTTACTAAGTAAACACTACAAGTCAGCTGGGTGTCCAAAGATGACTTGAGATGTCCTAGACTTACAGGGATAAATGCAAGGTCTTGTACCTGGGAACGCATAATCCAAGAGTGCAGTTCAGACTGGGATCCACCTGGCTGGAGAGTTTGGAGAAATGATTCTTAATACTTTTTTTAGAAAAATTATTTTTCAGAATATCCAGTTCACTTCCAATCCAGTGGAGTGAAAGCTGTCTAGTAGGACAGCTCAGAAAGGGAGCAACATTGCAATGTATTACAATGACAAGAGAGCAACTAGTATAGTAAGAGGAAGAGGAATACTCTTGAGGAAGAGTGGCTGGAAAGCTGTCCAGCAGAAAGGGACGTGGGATTTCTGATTGATGAGCAGCTAAATATGAGCCAGCAGTGTGCCCAAGTAGCCAATGCAGCCAATGTCGTCCTGGCCTTTATTAGAAATAGTGTGGCAAGCAGGACCAGGGAGGTGATCATCACTCTGTACTCAGCATTGGTGAAACTGCACCCGGAATACTGTGTCCAGTTTTTGGTACCTCAATACCAGAAGGAAATTGAGTTGCTGGAGTGTATCCAATGAAAGGCAACAAAACTGATGAAGGGCCTTGAGAACAAGATTTATGAGGAGCGCCTGACGGAACTGGGGCTAGTTAGTGTGAAGAAAAGGAGGCTGAGGGGAGACCTCTTCGCCCTCTACAACTACCTGAAAGGACATTTTAAAGAGTTAGGTGCTGATCTTCTCACAAGTAACTGGTGATAGAACAGAAGGAAATGGCTTAAAGCTGCACCAAGGGAGGTTTAGAGTAGACATATAGGAAGACCTTTTTTCTCAGAAAGGGTTGTCAGACATTCAATCAGGCTGCCCAGGAAGGTGGTTGAGTCACCATATGTGTAAAAGTTGTTGAGATGCGGTGCTTGGGAATATGGCTTAGGGCTTAAAATAGAGTTAAAGATGGGACTTGATAACCTTGAAGGTCATTTCCAGCCTAAGTGATTCTATGATCCTATAGGACAAAAACAAATTATGTGTAGTGCTGTTATTTTAAAACTCTGCTGTATTCTAGAAGAAATGTGCTACACAATAATGAACTCTGCAAATGTTACTTCATTAGAAGGAACAACTGATTTCAGATTGTATTTCAGACGTCCTATCTCTGACACTCAAGTGATATGAAATAATTATCCCTCCAGAAACAAGCTAAAGATAATTCCTAGCAACTTTCTATCATGGAAACTTACCTTGTTAAAGTTACAAGAGAAGATGACAGAACACCAAATTTAAGCCTGGAAGGATTTTTTCTCTTTTCATACTCACTCTTGATGCAAATAGGGGTTTTCTTTGACAGTTTTCCAGCCTACACTGATGAGAATAGTCAATATTTTAAATTGTGTATTTAATGATCTTTCAAACCAATGAAATGCGGTATGTTTATTTCACTTTTATATTAGATGACTTAGTCAGAATGAAAGAAAAAGATTTCAGTCAGTTGGAAGAAACTTCAATGAAAAAGTTTTCAGACAAGTAAAGAATTGTATTAAATTTGAACTACTTCATCATATATTAATAATTTTTAAAATATGTTGTTCAGGGCAAAAGGGTAGAGAAATTTCTGTATTGAAAAATGGTAAAGAATAGCTGTATGGGCACCAGCTTTTAGGTTGTGGGTGGAAACAAATGTTCTGAACATCAGGTAAAAATATGAAGGGATGGCTTTAGCTGAAGACTAACCCCCAAAGGAAACAGGTGTTTTTTTTAACTCTTTGACCATTTATATATACTTACATATATGTGTGTGTATATATATATATATTTTTTATTTTATTTTATTTTTCAAAGGAAAATGTAGCAGAGAATGATATTTTCATGGAGATCAAGGAACTTTAACTTTCTAATGGAAATAATTTTGTGTCTTGATGTCAGCTTTGGGGCAATAATGTTCCATACAGTGGTGTTTGGGATATTCAGAGCAGTATTTGAATAGGCACAGAAGCACTGAAACATATATCTAACTTCTAGTTTATGTTTAGGTTATGATTTTAGGCATGTCATCTATATTTTTTTTCTTTTTGTATCACAAATGTTTATTCCATTCATTAAAAAATATTTTAAAATTAAATTTATATCAGTCTGGTTCTTGATCTCTGAAATACTTTATTTATTTATTTATTCATTTTTACTTTCTTATTGCCCAGATAAGCAATGTTCCCCAGAAATACAATGTATTGCAGAATCTCAGAATGGATAAAAAATGCACATTACTAATGGTGTATAATTGTAACTTTTTACAGAAGCAGCACAACTCCACATTTGCTGTGTCTGTTCATGGTCAAAGTATTAATAAAAAAAACTCCCTTATTTCATGAGAGTCAATATTTCTCATATCCAGACTCCAAAGAAAGATTTCTTCAAGTTAATGATTCCATTTAAACACATAGCAATAAGCCATGTTTAGTGACCTTTACAATTTCCAATTACAAAGCTATCCTTTCTTTCAGTGTTTTCATTTACTTTTTTTTATTCTTTGATTTTGTTAATTTGTCAATCAATTAAAACTGCTGTTGTTTCAGGTAGTAAATTAACTGTAATGTTTACCATCCCCTTGGCACATACTTCTCAACTGAGCAGAGACTAAACATTTGAACTGACAGAAGGTCCTGCATGAGTTTAATTGAGATGTTAACAACTCACCTTCTCCATCCTGTTTTCTCTCAATCAAATCCAAGCCAGCAGCTACATTTACAATTTTTTAAACCTCTGAGCTGTACGCAATGACCAAGGCTACTTGAATGAGCTCCTAGTTCACCCTTAGAAATTTAGCTGTCCAAAAATTATTCCAACCTATATAGCTTTTATATTAAGCTTTTATATAAAGCTTTTATGTATTAAATGTCTAAGGATTACTTTTGTGGGGGAAAGGGAGAGAAATGACTGAGGATCAATTTGCATTACTTATGGTACCTGTAGGGCTAATCTGATCCTTCTGTTGTAGAATGTAATGCATCCTTATGAGAGGAAATACCAGCTGTGGGTCTGAGTGCATGGATTATTTGCCATGCAAAACTCTGTGATACGGTCAAAACCTCCCTCCTTGCTAACTTTCAGGGTTTTTTTTCCTCCTGTTTCTATCACTGAATTTCAGTTTATATAGGGGACCTAAGGTCTGACTAATTGTTGCAAGAACCTAAAAACAATAAAATAAAATCACATACATCGGAACAGTAGATAACCACTGAGGACAGGAAGTAGTGTCCTCTCATTTGGATGATTATCAAAGTTTATTCTTTGGCTCACTAATTAAATTATCATGATGGAATCAGTAGAAAATGGTAATGGACAATTCTGCCTGTATTGATAAGTTTTTTTGGCATGCAAGATCCTCAGCCATTACTTTAAGTGCATTTACTCTAGAGGAACTATGTTACACTCTAATTCTGAATGACAAAATAATTTCAATTTTCTGATTATGTAATGCCTTACACTGTTTGGGGATTTGTTTTGTTTTGTTTGGATTGTTTGAGTTTGGTTTTTTTGTTTGTTTGTTTTAATGTGTTTCAAGAAAGTATTTTTAAATATTTCCTGTGGAGAAAGATAATAGCTTCTCTTCATTTATAAATATTCTGTGGAGTAAGTAAGTCAAATGTTTTAGTCCACTCAACAGAATTTATGTAATAATGCATTTTCCTGTCTAGTGTCAGTCTTTTGCATTTTGGTTTACTAGGTCATGTAGTTTTTAGATAGATCAGAAAATAGTGACTTCAATTATCTAAAATATGGTAATAACTCAAGTGAGGAAAGTGCAAAAATGCAACACTGAGTCATTGTTTTCTTATCTCAGTGCCTTTTTCTTAGGTTTTCATTTTAATTCTTTGAATGTCCTTTTATCATCAAACTGCCTTCCACATGTTATTTTGCTTTTTTTATTCTGACACTTCTTTTTCAAGTGGGTAGCCACTGGAAGTGTATTATCACTGTTGTTGTAGCTCTGTTTCTCAGTTTCTAAAAAGAAGTAAGTCCCTTGAAAATTGTAGTCACTCTGCCAATGTTTTTTCTGAAAAAAATCCTGTGATGGTTTAATAGGAGAATGAAATCTTTTCCTTTCCCTTCCCACCTCTACCCTGTCACTGCCCCTTCTGTTCCGCTTCCTCCCTTTCCTCTTTCCATGGCTCTTAAAATAATTATTTATTCCTAAAATATGGCAGCAAATTGGCATCATGCCATAGACTTTCTCACATAGCAAAAATAAATTAATCTACAGCATAGATGGACCTCAATACAGATTGTTGTATATAGGTGATTTCTACATATAAATCCACACATAAAAATAAAATATTCTTCAGATAGTTTGCTTTCATTAAGATGATGATGCCTTTCAATATGTTTGTGAATCAACACTCCTCTTGAAAGGTCATCTATCCCTAGAGTGTTTACAGTAATTTACAAATTGCTCTACAGAGCAAGGACTTCCCAAGTGTTTTGCCTTTCTCTGAAAAGGAGTGAAGAGGTAATATTTTCCATCCCTAGGGATTTTAAGATCTGTGGTTAACAACTTCTTTTAGATTCTGCCCTAACAACTTTGCAACATACCCAATTTTCACTCAGGTTTTTCTACGTCAAGAGAGTTATTGCTATGCTTGACTGAATAGCATATACTCCAATCACTTCATATCTTCATTTTACTAAATGGTTTTAGTCTGGATGATGTGTGTTTCTCTTCAGGAAGTCCTCCTACTTCATCTTCTGGTGCAAGAGAAAATCGGAATCATGTATCCAATGTATTAGGAAAACTATAAATGTTTTAGAAGTGTATATAGAGAGAGATTCTTTAGACCATAAATGAATAGAACTGTGTAGTCAAGTGTGACAGATACCTCTTTCTTTGTTATCACAGTGTGTCAGGAAAATATTTCTGAATCACAGAACCTCACTTTTGATCAAATTTAACCAGTGAGATTTACTCTGTATTGTATATTAACCAAACTTTACCTCTATATAGTTACAATGCTCCAAAATGATACAGCTTCTCCAGCAAGATTATTCCACAGTCTTCCACTCTTGATACTGTTTTCCTGAAACTCAGCTATGTTTTCTGTCTTTAATTTACTGAGAGGGAGATAAATGAACATTTCTTATGACTGCATCAATATTTAAAACCAAGGAGACAGCTTTATTCCAAGGTTTTGTGGCTACACAATATTTTAAGCACCCTGAGCAATATGGCTGCTCATAGGATCCCAAACAGTTGTGGGAAGTGGCAATCAGAATGCACAGATTGTGTATTCTTTATTCTCAGTTTTATTATATTATAAATGGGAAAAAATCAAACTGTTAATTCTTTTTTCAGTGGTCAACTTACCTCATGACAGATGTCATAGTCATACATACTCCACACCAAACAGTACTCTTCTGTTAGTGAATTTTAGGGACCAAAAGCCATAAATATCATCTTGCAATAATAATTCTGTAGCTTTCATTCCTTTATTGTTATAAAAGGACATTCAGTTTGTCACAGAGCATTCCAGACACGTTTATTTTTTTTTCCCTAGCAATGTGATTGAAAAGTAACATCACAATATATGTATCTACTGAGATTAACATTAGTGAAACAGATTTCCTGCCATTAAAATTATTCCCCAGCTAGTAAGGAGAAAGGAAATATAGATGAGAATCTCTGGAAGAATGCTTTGAAAAATAAATTGGAAAACAGATAGACCGTTTGCAGCAAAATTGCATCTGCACTTTAGCTGCTGGCATTCTACTTGCTCCTCAACTTGGATGAGAAACACTTTACAATGGTATTTTTTTTTTTTCTTACTGATTCCTTTTGGGAAGATAATTTTCAGGTTAATAATGAAAATGGGCTTTAGGGGGGTGAATTTTAGACAGATAATAGTACTTTTTCAAAAAAGAAAAAAGGATAGAAAATCAAGAGAAAGAAAAGCACAGAGAAACAGAACAGATAAGGAAATAGCAAATAAAAATTACGGCTTCCAAAACATAGAAACAGATGTCTAAGATCTTAGTTCTTCTTTATGAACTCATATTCCTGAGTCTGAATGAAAACTGTTTCTTAAGAGTTTTCAAAATATACTGCCAGGAGGACTTTGCATTTACTTTCATTTTGAATCATTAAAAGAGTAATTAAAAAATTATATTGTATACAAAAAAAAACCAAAATGAAAACCAACCAACCAAAAAACCCCTGAAAACAACCACAAACAAAAAAACACAACCCCACACACCCAAAAAACGCCAATGAAAATAACCCCACCCAAACCTAAACAGCTCTGTCCCGACCACTAAGGATTTCTAGTACTTATCTAATTCTGGTACTTTACTCAGACTATGAATTTGAGGGGACATTTGCATTTTATTTTTGACCTGTTGCACAGGCATATCACAATCTAATCGGTTGAGCAAAAAAATGATACATGCATGTTGGAACCAGTCAGAATTACTAAAAATTAATCCACTGCTTAGACAATAAATTGAAATCTGCCAATAAGAAGCCTTTGCACCTGCTCACTCTTTTATATCACAAAAAGTCAAGAACATTTTTGTCAAAGATCTTCCCAGTTTTCCTTTTGCTTACAGCTTTTCTGCAGCTGATTCATAAGATACCATTGCATCTTAGGCACTACATTGTTTGCTCTATTGTTTCTTAGCCTTGATTAGTAATTTGCAGTGTTCAATACTTACTGGTTCATCAGTTTTTTCCAATTGTTTTGCAGGCAATCTTTGGACTATATAGCAAAAAAAATCTCCATATGTGTCATGCTCTGTTCTCTAGTCTACTGTGTTATGCACAAGGTGACAGTGAAAGTAAATACATCTCGCTTACTTCTGGAGTAAGATTACTAACTAATTTCACTTCCCCCTTAACAGTGAAGATTTCTATGCAAAATTAGATTCTGTAAACTTACAGTAAAAAAAAAATATATCTGAAGTATAAAAGGGGAAATTGGTGCTTTTCACAAGTATCTGTCTTGCTGTAAGATGTTAGAATCATAGAATCATAGAATGGTTTGATTTGGAAGAAGCATTAAAAATCATCTAGCTCAGGGCCCCATCCAACCTGGTCTTGGACACTTCCAGGGATGGGACTTCCAAAACTTCCTTAGGCAACCTCTTCCAGGGTCTCACCACCCTCACACTTAAGATTTTCCTCCTAACATCTAGTCTAGATCTCTCCTCTTTCAGTTTTGATCCATTACCTCTTCTCAATACAAGCTCTTACAACAAGTCCCTCCCCAGCTTTCCTGTGGGCCCCCTTCAGGCACTGGAAGACGGTTATAAGGACCCCCCGGAGCCTTCTCTTCTCCAGGCTGAACAGTGCCGACTGTCTCAGCTTTTCCTTGTAGCCAGCCCTTGGATCACGTTCATGGCCCTTCTCTTGACTTCCTCCATGAGCTCTGTGTCCTGTGCCCTTCTTACGTTGGGGGCTCCAGAACTGGACAGAGTGCTCTAGGTGGGGTCTCACGAGAGTAAAGAGGGAGAATAATTTCCATTTCCATTGACCTGCTGGCTATGCTACTTTTGATGCAGCACAAGAAAAGGTTTTTCTGGACTGCAAGCACACAATGCTGGCTCATGTTGACATTCTCATCCACCATCACCCCCAAGTCCTCCTCTGGACTGTTTTTGATCCATTCTCCACCCAGCCTGCATTTGTGCTTGGGATTGTCCCAACCCAGGTGCAGAACCTTGCACTTGGCCTGGTTGAACATCATGCAGTTTGCACAAGCCCACTTCTCAAGTCAAGCTCCCTCTGGATGGCATGTCAACCTCACCATGCATGTAGATGTCATTGGCAAACTTGTTGAGGCTGCACTCAATGCCACTGTCCATGTCACGGACAGAGATGCTAAATAGCGCCAGTCCGAGTATTGACCCTTGAGGAACACTACTCATCACTGGTCTCCATCTGGAAATCAAGCTGTTGATCACTACTCTTTGAGTGTGCCCATCCAGCCAATTCCTTACCCAGGGAGTGGTCCATCCATTGAATCCATAGTGTTCCAGTTTTCATACCAGGATGTTGTGTGGGACAGTGTTGAAGGCTTTGCACAGGTCCTAATAGAAGATGTTGGTTGTTCTTCATTTGTCCACCAATGCCATGACCCCATCATAGAAGGCCACCAGGTTAGTCAGGCAAGATTTGCCCTTGGTGAAGCCATGTTGACGGTCACCAGTCACCCCTTTGTTTTCCACATGCCTTAGCAGAAACTTGAGAAGAATCTGCTCCATGATCTTGCCAGATGAGAGGTGGGACTGACTGGTCTATAGTTCCCTGGGTTTTCCTTTTTTCCCTTTTTGAAAATGAGAGTTTTGTTTCCCCTTTTCCAGTCAGTGGGGATTTCTCCAGACTGCCAAGACTTTTAAAATATGATGGACAGAGGCTTTGCAACTTCATTGGCCAGTTCCTTCAGGAGCTGTGGAGGAACCCCATCTGGTCCTATAGACTTCTGCACCTTCAAGTCCTTCAGATGGTCACTAACCTGCCCTTCTCCTACACTGGGGAGAGCTTCCTTTTCCCAGTCCATGTTTTTGCCTTTTCTAACTTGGATGGTGTGACCAGAGCCTTTGCCAGTGAAGACTGAGGCAAAGTAGTCATTGAGTACCTCAGCCTTCTCTATGTCCTCCATGGCTAGGTCTCCAGTTTCCTTCTGAAGCTGGCCCTCTTCTTCCTCTATTGCTGACATACCTGCAGAAACCTTTCTTGTTATTCTTAACATCCCTGGCCAGGTCCAACTCTATCTGTCCTTTGGCCTTCCTTATCTGATAGCTTGCTTATCTGACAGCTTGTCAGTTCTCCCCCCAGGATACCTGGCCCTGCTTCCACTCTCTGTGAACCTTTTTTTTACACTTAACTGTGTCCAGAAGCTCTGCTCATCCACAGATCCCTCCTGGCTCTCCTCTTCTTTGGGACACGTAGCTCCTGGGCACAGATGAAGTGATCCTTGAATATTAGCATAATGTACATTTTAATATGGTCAATATGGAAATAAATGCACCTTTATCTCAGTGAATATAGAGCAATACCTTGTCACTTGGCTGAAAATATTTCATGTTGTGTAAAGAACTGGTATCATAGAATCAGAATCATTAGTCATACTCTAGAGACAGGATTTGCCATCACATGAGTACATGTGTCTGTATATGGAAGATGTGGACTAGTTATGTGTGCTGGTTTTGTACATATTAGTGCTGTTAGGAAGCATTTTAATTTTCTGGAAGTTTTTCAAAAATATTTGAAAGATTTGCATAATATGAGAGAATATGAGACAAGAAGTGGATTACTAGAAGTTGTGATACACAACACAGGTCCATCTCATACTTGCCCTGTGCCCTCTACATCTTCCCTGGGGACTTACAGGGAGCATACCTAGCAGGGTACCTGGCTACACAAATCTAGTGAGATTTCAGTTATTTTATGAGATAATAATTAAACAATTTCTAGAAAGTATCCCAGCAAAACTTCCGAGGCAAGGATAGTAGTGAAAGATTTTCAGATGAGTTTCCCTGAAACTTTTATGCTGTGCTACTTATTTTGAAAAATCTGAAGAGAAAACTGTACAGGAAGAACAATTTTTTTTTGTAAATTTGTTGAGAGGATTGAAAAGAAAATAAATTTAACACATTTATTATCTGTAAAATTAAAAAAAAAAAAAAGTCATAAGGGAAGAATCATATTACTTAGCCTTATTCAGTGGAAGAAACATGGAAAATTTTTTGTCAAGTTCTACTTACAAGGCTGAAAAGAAATTGTGATTTTAATTAAAGCAGAACTCCCGGTGTGCTTCAGCAACCTCTACAAACCTGTCCATCATGTAGATTTTCTGTCAGGCTTTTGTTTGTCTTGTTTTTGATCCATTTTTTAATGGTTTATATACCTATTAAGGCTACTTTCTATATTACTCTTCATGAATCAGTGTGATGCTTTAATTCAGTGATAGAACAAATAAACTCTCTCTCTCTCTCACATCATTAGCATATTCTGGAAATATAATAAAGGAGATAACTATTTAGAACAGTGTGAACCTCTTTCACAAAATGTAAATTATAAATCTCCATCCAATTGACTAATCACAATGCATTAAGTTGTGGTGGGGTTTTTTCTGAAGCAGGAAAATTGCAGAGTGAGATTCAGACAGATATGATTAACAGAATACAGAAAATGGGGAGGAAAAGTATTTCTAAAGAGGCTCTAATCACAGGGTTTTAAAAGAAATCCTTTTTGCAGGGGATTAATTGCACTGCAAAGTACACTTTCCTGATCATCAAAATAATTCTGTTTGTTGCATTTGTGGTCTGTTATTATCCCAAATAGCAGGGTGTGGAAGCGATCAGAAAAGAGATGGTATATTTCATGATACTTCTTGCTATAAACAGTTCATTTTATATATTCATAAATAAAAATATTTTGTGGGATTATTATTGACTATAGCTATTAAATTTGCCTTAGAGCTTGAAAGTTTGTTCATGTAGTTGGAAGATTTTTTCCGTCTCTTTCTTTTTTAAAAAGTGTTATCCTTTGTGTTTGCACTGTTTGAATTTTTTCCCAATTAATTTAATGCAGCTTACCACTTAATTATTGAGAACACTGTGTAGTTATTTCTCCTTTTAATACAAATTACATTGATATAAATTATATCATGGCATATTTTTGACTGAGATGGAAGGAGCTTTTTTCAATTTTAGAAAACAGGGGAGGAGTGGCCCAGTAGCACCTGTGTTGATGTACCCAATCTCTCAGAAACTCATCAAATGAATGTTTACGGCATTTTCTGCAGGAAGGAATAATTTTCCTCTCCAAGCTGTTAGAGAATCTCATGGTATAGTTCTCATTCAGACTTCCCCCATCAGAACTTGTCTGCATGTAAATAAGTATGGCCCCTGAGAACAATGTAGCATTACTTTCTTGAAGATTGCAATTTCCAATATTTGATGTTCTGAGACAGCTTGAAAAAGCAGTAGCACAGAGTCAAAAGAAATCTTGCTTGAAAGATTAGCCATACTGTTTTTGTTCGTTTTAGTAATGCAAAAACTTTGATTAATGGACTAGTATGAAAATTTACTAAGCAACCTATGTATAAAAATGTTATTCTCAGGAAGAACTATGAGTACCTAGTCTGCTTATTACACTTTATATCAAGTAATCAATTAATAAAATATATAAGCAAGTGCTGGAATTCAGGAACTTCCGTCCAAGTTCTAACTCTAGCATAGTTTGTTTTATGCTGCATAATGGACATGTCTGTATCAGTATTTTAGTTCAGATCTGGAGTGAGCTTTTAAAGTGAACTGCATTATTTTGTCTACTTAACAGAAATTACCTCAGAAGAATCTCAGTCTATACATTAAATTATTTTCCCATTGAATGAAACCAAACCTATGCTTCAGTAGCTTTCAGTTCACAGAACTAGAGTGGAATTAATCAGAAATAACCTTCTCTTCCCTATCACCATGCCTATGATGTGGAAATTGAGTCCTCAGACTGAAGCACTTGGATCTACAGGCTCTGGGCCACATAAATTGCTAATGCAGCAGTGTGGCACAGGTATTGCATGAAAAATGAAATAATTCTTATTGTTTACTTTTTAGACTGTTGATGTGGATTTGTACATCCTTTCACAGAGAAAGGCCTAAATCTAAGGCTGCCACTTATCAAGTATTTCCTTACCACTAGACCATTCTTACCATAAATATGGTACCTTTTGAGGTGATTCAAAGAAAGATAGAAAGCAGAAGGGGAACTGCATGCACCATGAGCAACCTAAACACTCCAAAAGTGCTGTGCACCTTTAAAATTAGGTTCTATCAGACTGTAAGCTAAGTCAAGATGTATTTTGCATAAACCTCAGAATGAATTAGATTAGACACAGAGTGGAAAGCCAGTCTTCTCTGCCCTGCTGTCATCAGCCTAGTGCACGTTTGAAAAAAAACATTGTTTAGCCCAGGCTCTCTCCTGGGACAGCATCTTTTCAACTGCTTTCTAAATTGTCGTAAGCTTGACATAGTCCTTTCCAGATTCCTAAAAAGAGTTTTTTCTTACTTTCAGGACTTGAAGATATTTGTGTGTTCCTTGTGATTTTCAGGAGTCCCTCAGTCCCTGTGCTGGTGAGTTCTCCCAGGTCACCACCACCCACTCCTACCTGTGTGCACTCTGACTGTGTGGCCCAGGAAGACCTGCAGAGCTAGTGCCAGGAAAGGCAAACAAATTGTCTTCTCCTATGAACAGCTAGATTCTAGTAAAGAGCACTATAAAGCTCAAGCATTATAGGTTTTGACTAGTCAGAATAATTCTTAAGATATGTTAATGGAATCGAGTTTGAAAATTATAAGCTTAAACTGGTGCTAATTTCCTTTTCTGGAGAAAGAAGCTGACAATGGTACCATGTGTCTTCAAAATCCAAACTCTGAACCATTAATAGAATATTGAAAACAAGAATACGTTACATCTTACCTAAGGAGAGGCATTTCATTATGATGCATTACTTTGTAGTAATCTGATTTCTGACCTTTTGATTTCAAACCATGGCGAAAATTGTTACCTTTTTTAAGCAGTCCTTTGAGAACAACCTTTATGTTTTGAGCAGTTCTCTAAGAATTTTCTGGGGATGTGTTTCTGAAAGTGGTTATAATGACATTAAATAAAGTAAACTATAAAATAACTAGATGCTGGGACATGTGGAAGGACTTCTAAACTATGAACCATAAATCACTGAGCACCTACAAAAAGCATATCCATTACCTGGCTAGCTGGTTTGACACTACTTAGTCATTGGTTGTGCTTGTTAGCCTCTATGTACATTACTGTTTGGATAATCTAAATAATTTTCTATAATGCTGGAAGACTGTCAAGAAGCTGTCACTAATCAACTCTTTCTTGCAGTGCTAGGATTCAGCATTTGGTCATGTTCTGTATTAATATAATCAGAAAAACTACGTCTACAAAATATTTAATGTCTCCATGAATTAGTAGTTCAAGTGATCTCTCATTTTTCATATTCAGAAGATTTATATACTGTGGACATTTATTTCTGATAAAATTTTATTAGAATGACAACACTGTTCTTTATTACCTACTTTTCCTCTGACATGGCAAGATTGAAACCTTCTCTGCTGCAGTTTTGACATTTTTTTGAAAGTAGGCCATTGATCAAGCACTGTTTGTGCCTGGAATAAGAAACATACGTTCTGAAGATAGGCTCCAATATTATATTTTTACGCATATCTGAAAGCCTGGAAAAATAACCACATTTGAAAAAGGATCACTAGGTGGGCAAGTAAAGCAAAACAAAATAAATCTAATTAATCTGCTTCTCTTCAGGACTCAAATTCACATTGAATTCTCTTCACTGGTTAATGAGAAGGGTGATTTACTGTGGCTTTTATTAGCATGGGAAGTAGTCTGAAGATCTGAAAAATATTATAAATGGGTGCCACAAAAAAACCCAACAACATCCAAACCCTCCACAAATCCCCACTCAAAGTCATGACAGCTCTTCTCTATTCTTAATTTTACAGTTTCTCATATTTGTCAGAGAATATTGATACTTTCAGCGGGAATTAGAGCTTCTGATCAATGCAGAATATGATGTAACAATAATCATGGAAGTTAAAGTGAGGCTTAGAAAAACCTTCCTTTTTCCAAAGTAGGAGCTATCAGCTACTTAGGAAGTGTAAAAATCAGATACATCTGTTTCAGATATTAGTCTTGCGACATGACTTGTTTTGCATCCATTAATGAAGTGAATGATCTTGCTATCACTAACATTTTCATAAATATTTTTCATACTTAGGGAAAAGCATTAGCTTGCCTGTTCAACCACTTTTACATTCTAATTTACTTTATGTTATCATTGACTTTTATCCTGGAGTTTTCAGATAAGCTAGATTCTCTGTAAAACTGCCCTTGTCACTGCCTTTATAAAGGAAAATGCATTCTTTGAATAATTTTGATACTTTATTACCATATTCTAAATTACACAATTTTGAAATTTTCCATTATGATGACATTAACAGTGGTTTTAACATCCTATCAATCCTAATTTCTATTTATCAGTATTCCCATCATTGCTGAAAATAAGTTTTCAAAACTGAATACAACACACAAGAATGCAAATAACCAAGCAGCATTTCTGAATAGAATCATAGACGCATAGAATCATCAAAAGACCTTCAAGGTCATGAAGTCCAACTGTCTGCCATACAGCCCTTAACCACTAAAGCGTCTCCCAAAACACCACATCCACCCATTTTTTTAACATCTCCAGGGACAGTGCCTCCACCACCTCCCTGGGCATCCTGTTCCAATGCCTCACCACTTTCAGTGAAGAAATTTTTCCTAATATCCAATCTGAACATTCCCTGGCACAATTTGACCCCAATTACTCTCATCCTGTCTGTACTCACTAGGGAGAAGAGGCCAACACCCACATCACTACAATCTCCTTTCAGGTAGTTGTAGAGAGCAATGAGGTCTCACCTCAGCCTCCTCTTCTCCAGGCTGGACAGCCCCAGCTCTCTCAGCTTCTCTTCCTAAGACCTGTTCTCCCGTAATTGGCCTCATTGCCCTTCCTGTACAGCAGGGCCCAAAACTGTACACAAGGCTGGTATAGGGGCAGGATGACCTCCTTGTCCTGCTGGAAACACAATTTCTGGTGCAATCCAGGATGTTGTTGGCCTTCTTGGCCACTTGGGCACACTGCTGCCACATGTTCAGCCAGCTGTCAATCAAAACCCCCAGGTCCCGGCCTGCTGGGCAGCTCTCCAGCCACTCCTCCCCAAGCCTGTAGCGCTGCTGGGGGTTGTTGAGCCAAAATGCAGGACCTGGCATTTGGCCTTACTGAAATTCATACAGTTGGCCTCAGCCCATTGATCATGCCTGTCCACATCCCTCTGCAGAGCCTTCCTACCCTCAAGCAGATCAACACTCCCACCCAACTTAGTGTCACCTGCAATCTTACTGCGGGTGCACTCTATCCCCTCATCCAAATCATCAATTAAATGTTAAACAGGAGTGGCCCCAGCATTTATCACCACTCAAGAGAACAAGGGAACAAGTGTTCAAAGGAACACCACTTGTGACCGGCCACCAACTGCATTTAACTCCGTTGAACACAACTCTTTGGATCCAGCCATCCAACTTTTTGTCTAGCAAGGAGTGTGTGTATCCAAGCCATGAGCAGCCAGCTTCTCTAGGAGAATGTTGTGGGAAACCTAGTCAAAAGCCCTGCTAAAATCAACATAGACAACATACACAATCCTTCCCTCATCCATTAAGCAGGTCACCCTGTCATAGAATCATAGAATCATATGGGTTGGAAGGGACCTCGAAAGATCATCTAGTCCAACCCCCCCTGCCAGAGCAGGGTCACCTAGAGAACATCACACAGGAACGTGTCCAGGCAGGTTTTGAATGTCTCCAGTGAAGGAGACTCCACAACCTCCCTGGGCAGCCTGTTCCAGTGCTCTGTCACTCTCACAGTAAAATTTTTTTTTCGGATATTCACCTTGAACCTCCTATGCTCCAGTTTGCACCCATTACCCCTTGTCCTATCACTGGTCATCACTGAGAAGAGCCTAGCTGTATAATGGTACTTAGGATGATTTGTTCTGTCAGCTTCCCTGATACTGAAGTCAGACTAACATGCCTGTAATTTACTGGATTATTCTTCTGTCCCTTCTTATATATGGGGATTACATTGGCTGATTTCCAATCTGGTGGTACCTCCCCAGTCAGCCAGGATTGCTGATAAATGATGGAGAGTGGCTTGCTGAGCACCCCCACCAGCTCTTTCAGCGCTCATGGGTGCATCCCAACCAGCTCCATAGATTTGTGCACATCTACATGGTGTAGCAAATATATAATATTAATACTGTAGCTGAAGTCTGAAAAAGAAATTGCAAAGATGTTTGCAATCTGTAACAAAAGGCACAGTACAGCATTTAATATTAGTGTTAATAAGGAATATGATTACTTATAAGAATAAAACTACATTGCAGTTGAGGACTTAGAGATTCTTAGTCCACCAAACCTATCTAAAGCCATTTCTTGCATCTTCACAAGAAAATTTGACAGCATTTCCAACATCAAATGTGAAACAGGAATATCTTCCAATTTTTTCTCTATAAACTTTTATAGTAGAAACTGAACATAAAAAAGTCAGAGCAACTACAAGTAAATTGCATACCTTCAAGAAAAGATGCTAAATGTAAGCAGATACACAACAAATAGAAAGATGAGAAGACCGGTGCAATCCTCAGTTTAAGCTTCTTTATGCCAAAAATATTGGAATAAATCTTCCTAAATTAAAGAATATTATATAAAGGTGGGGAGGGACTTTTTACAAGGGTTTTTAGTGAGAGGACAAGGGGTAATGGATTAAATCTTGAAGAAGTGAGATTTAGGCTAGATGTTAGGAGGAAATTCTTTGCTATGAGGGTGGTGAGACACCGGAAGAGGTTGCCCAGGGAACTTGTGGAAGCCTCGTCCCTGGAGGTATTCAAGGGCAGGGTAGATGGGGCTCTGAGCAACCTGATCATCTGGGAGGTGCCCCTGCCAATTCAGGGGGTTTGTATCTAGATGATCTTTAAGGTGCCTTACACTCCTAGCCGTTGTATGATTCTCTGATTTTTACTCAATGATTTAAAAAGGATTACTTTCAGTCTAAAGTACTGAAATAAGTTTTGACATTTATAAATATTCTGGTTTTCTTTAAAAAAATAATGCTTAATATTTGAGTTCTGACTGCAGATGAAAACAGATTTGGAAATACAGAAATCAGAAAAAAAAGGTAAATTTCTAACAATATTTGTTCTACCTGAGAGGTTTTTTAGTCCTATAAAAATGAAAAGTAGCATTTGCAGACTGACAAATTGTATTAATAAGATGATATTTGACTGTATAATGTATTGTTCCCCCCTGTTATGCATACCTCTGGGAGTAACCAGCATCTGTTCTCCCCAGGTTAAATGTGTGGTTGAAGAATGTCCTCCATTACCTTGATTTATGCAAATCTTATAATGTTTACATACTCGCAGAATGCAACAATATTCTTCATTAAAATATTACTTCTTTAAAGGAATACCATTTCTTCTGTTAGCAAAGTCTTGTGTTTATATTGGCAATAGAAATCGTTTTGAACTCAACCATTGCAACCATTGTATCTTATAATAATTTAATTTTGTCATATTCTTACAGCAATATAAAAAAATGTTTTATAACTTTCAGCGTTAACATCTATGTGTTATCATACTAATAACTTTGTAAACAATACATATGAAATATGTATGTTTGAAATATATTTGTTTCAATGAGGGGAAATAGAATTGTATTATGTATGGAAGTGATAAAGTTTGTGGTCTTTTCCTATCTGAGAGAAGAGTGAGAGGAGACCTTCTCAATGTCTATAAATGTCTGAAAGGGGGGCTGTAAGGAAAATAGAGCCAGACTTTTCAGTAGTGCCTGGTGACAGGACAAATGGCAGTGGGCACAGGCTGGAACACAGGAAGTTTCATCTAAGCATGAGTCAAAACTTCATGACTGGAACACTGGAACAGGCTTTCCAGGGTTATTGTGGATTCCTCTTCTCTGGAGACACTCAAAACACACTTGGATGCAATCCTGTGCAATGTGCTCTAAGCAATTCTACTTTAGCCAGGGCAGTTAGACTAGATGATCTCTATCGGTCCTTTCCAACTTGGATGATTCTGAATTTCTGTGTTTGCAGAAGACATAGGTAATTAAGACCATCCTGGAGAAGGAAAGGTGTGGTTTTGATACTAAATGTGAAATTATTCAGCTGGTTTAGGAGTTTCTCTTATGCTAATTCACAATGAAGTATTTCTCAAGTGCTTCCTCATGAAAGCCCACCACCGTGAAAGGACCAGATGATCCTTGAGATCCCTTCCAACCTGACATTCTGTGGTTCTATGATTCTATTTTATTAATAAAATGCCAGTTTATTGCAAATTGTTCTTCTCACAAACTCTTTTATCCTTAAAACAGTACTAGGATTTAATCCACATACCTCATATTCAGTTTTTGTTATGGCCTTTTTTTATTTGTTTGGGGATTTGGTTTTTTTTTAGTGATGAGGTCAGAAGTTCTTGTAAATATAAATAGTTGAGTAGCGAAGTCACAAGACCTACAATACCTTATTGTAGACTCACCTTTTATACTTGTTTTATCTTAATTTATTCTCTCTTCTTGGCTGTATCGGTATACTTAGCTAGGGTCTATATTTTCCAAGGTGCTGAGAGCCCAGGTGTCCCCTTAGCTCTTAATGTATTACCTGCACCATGTTTCCAAATGATAATCAAGATGAAAGAGTTGCAGTTTAACTTGAAGAAACTCAAAATAGATTTCTGCCAATTTCCTGAGATGATTTCTGCTTATGCCCAACTCCATCTGTCCTCACATGGCTTTCACATCTATCTTTCTTTCCATCTACTGATAGAATTCTAAACTGAAAAAAAAACCAAACATTGAAAAATAAAACCTGAAATTGAAAATACAAAATAAATTGTACACACTTCTAAAAAACAAAAGCAAGCAAATGCCTTTTATGGTTCTTTGGATCAGTCATAAATGAAAGGTTTATGATTTATGTTTTCTTCTGCTTATGTGCTATCATACCGGGCATTTGGTTCTAATATTTTAATTCACTTATTATAATTAATTTTAGTAGTTTCTTTCTGATTGTATCTTTTTAAGTAGATTAGGCAAAATATAATCATCTTTTTTTATTAATGTTTTGTTTCAGCCAATAAAAAATAGCTTTGGAAACAGATGTCATGATGTGAAAAACACAATCCATTGACTCTTATTACATCAGAAAATGCTGAAACATGGCCTTATATATAGTAAGCATCAGAAATCCTTAATTATACCTTTGCAAGCAAGGAGGCAAGGAAACAGTGTTATGCAATCTTCTCAGTTTCAAAGATGATGAAATTATATATTGAGCCATTGTTACAACAGAGTTTAGATTTCTGGTTTGACACTTCGGATTTTAGAAGTTGAGATGATTCTGCTTTACATTTTCAAGTTGTCTTGAATAATGGTATTACTACTTATAGTTGATTGGCCACAAGTGAATTTGGTGTTTTATATTACTATTTTCTAGCATTTGTTAATTAAAATATTTAATTCCTCTTTCCACCTTAAGTATCATCTTAAGGTGGTTCTCTGTCTTGCATATACTACTTTTGTTCTCAAGGTTATTTTCTTACATTGATCAGAGAATAAGCAAAATAATTTTCCAGCATGGTTAGGACAGTCAAATCTACAGCATCTTCTTCACATGCTTTCTTTGGACATGATCTTTTAAGAACTTGAGTTAATACACAGAGCATTATGCTTTTTATTTTATTTTATTTTATTTTATTTTATTTTATTCTTATGCTGAAAATTAAATGAAAGCTATCTTACAACTTCTAAATTATTAACTTCATAATTTCCTTTCCTTCTGATTACTTCTCTTCTTGGTTTCTGAAAATGCTTTGCATTCCCTTTAATAATTTACTATTACTTCCAGCAAATTATTTTCCTTTTTTCCAATTTTTTCTAAACTAATTTCCAAAATGTTTCCATTCTGTGCTTGGGGAGGAAATCTGGAGGTATTGGGATGTCAACTGAATATTTCCGCATCCTTGCTGCCTGCATTTCACAACATTGTTGGTAGCTACTTCAAAAAGAAAATCTTACCAGACCCTGCTGCTAGAGCACATGAACAGGAGTCTTAAGGGGTAGTCCTCTCAAACACTTAGAGGCTCTACAACACCTGGCACTTACTCCTTGAACTACGTGAGAAGTCCTCTCTGTGACTTTCCACAAGCAGCCCTAGTCTTCTTTGAAGCCATCCAATCAGAGTGACAGTTCTGTAAGACAATGTAAGTTTTGCTAGACTGTGGTCACATTACTCAGCATGTTGCATTATCACAGTATATTAGTGGAAAGATTGTCTCTGTCAGACTGATATTTGTCTTTACATTAGGTCTTAAAACTATCAGCACAGAAAGCAAATAAATGAAACAGTGTTTACCTTGTCTGAAACATCATTTACAGGAAAAATAAACTAAAGATTTAGAAATGAAATGTAGATGAAAATAAATATGATTCCAGCATATTTATTTCTTTAAGTATAGAATGCATAAAAAGAAAATACGAAAATGTAGGGAGGTTTCTTTATATAGAAAAATAATTACATATGTTTTTTATCTGAATGTGAGGCCTTATAGCCTCATTATCCTTTTCAAACACATCAAATCAAATACACATTTCAACTTCTTAAATTTTATTAGAATTGCCAACGATACATAAATAATTGAAGACAAAAAGGATATAAATCTACCAGAGAGTGTTCAGAGCAGGGCCACGAGGTTGGTGAAGGGTTTAGAGGGGAAACATTATGAGGAGCAGCTGAAGGCACTTGGTCTGTTCAGCCTGGAGAAGAGGAGACTGAGGGGAGACCTCATTGCAGCTACTTCTTCTTCATTAGGGAAGGAGGAGGAGTAGATGTTGACCTCTTCTTTCTGGTGACCAATGATAGGACCCAAGGGAATGGTAGGAAGATCTGCAGAGGGAGGTTTAGGTTGGACATTAGAAAGAGATTCTTCACCCAGAGGGTGCTGGAACACTGGAATAGGCTCCCCAGGGAAGCAGTAATGGCACCGAGCCTGACAATATTCAAGAAACATTTGGACAATGCCCTCAGGGACATGGTGTGAACTTTGCAGTTGTCCTGTTCTGGGGCAGGAGTTGGACTTGGTGATCCAAGCTGTCTGGGGAAGTGGTTGAACCACCATCCCTGAAGGCGTCTAAAGGACAGATGTGGTGCCATGGTGGATGTGGCAGAGTTAGGGTAGTGGTTGGACTTGATGATCTTGAAGGTCTTTTCCAACCAGAGTGATACTGTGATACTGTGACTTTGAATGACTTTAGAAGAAGCTTGCACTCAGAAACGAACATTTGAAAACTGATGTAATTGCAGAGTACAAGCTGATCTTTAGCCTCTTGATTAGCATTTTTCTTTTATTTCTAGGAATATTAAAGGAAGTGATGATCGAACAATGGGAATATCAGGTTTTTTTGGAATAGTATAAAAATGCAAACATTAATTTCGTTCAGATGAGATAATTTGCATGCACACTGAACTGACTATAAGCTTGTCTCATTACTTTCTCAAGCCTGTGACGTCTCCCTTTTATAGGAGCCATTAAGTTTAATAAGATAACTGCCTTCATTGTATATTAAATGTGTATCCACTATGTAGTTGCTGCATGTTGGTGAGCTGCTAATAACTATTTATCTTTTTATGTTCTAACACATTCTTCTTACTTTGCTCTGCTTGAAATAGGATACACGACAGCAAGTCACAGTGGGGATTTTTTTTCTTTAATTTCTTCTGAATATTTTCCTCCCTTCCTTGTCAGAATGTTTTTTAAAAACTGGACATTTAATTAACTATTAGCTGAAGACCTGTCTTTCAGCAAAATGTAATTGACTTAAATATTTTAAATACAAGTATTCTTTCATTAACACAAATTCTATGCAGTTTTTTACAGTCAGTCGTACTGCTTTTCAACAGATGAGACACAGATTTTTGTTACATCTCCCCGTATTAAAGGCATCAGGTCTTGCACAAAATTTTAGTCTGATTACCAGATGTAGGTGCCTTGTGGATGACCCTGAACCTTGGGCTTTAGAATCACTCAGAGGCCAAACTGCACTGAAGCAGAAAGATATTCAAGGCTTTCTGGTGGCTGTGAGACAAAGGAAAAACTAGACTTTCAGAGGAAATCCAAGGTCTATCAGCTTTACTGTGCATTCATGTAGTGTAAAGTGAAAGAAAATAGAATCTAGGAATAGGGGAGCTCCACATTCCAGATATACAGGGTTTTCAATTTCGAAGAACCCTCTGAAGCCTTTTCTAGTCTGCCAAAGAACATAAGGGAAAGGAGGAAGAAAGCAAGCTATCAGGTAGTCAGTGAAAAGTAAAAAATACCAAGAAAATATTTGCAATTTCATCAGACTGTCCCTTGGAGATATTACAGGAATTTTCCTGTGAAATAGTACACAGCCATTAAGGCAGAGTATGCATCAGTAAAAACAGAGTGTGAAGAGTGTGCAGACATGCAGAAGGCACAGGTCCTCACATCCAAGGCAGTGCTAAGTTTGGTTGATCGTGGATCAGCAGTAAGAGGGCAGGTAATGGGTGTGGATGATCAATCAGGATGGAAAGTAGCCATCTTTTTCTCAGTAAATAGTGACAGGTAAAATGTGCTAGCTTTCTTTTGTTTATGGCTGGTAGGGCTCTTTGTCAGGGTTAGTACAGTGCAGAATTAGTTGTTTATTGAATTGCTGCAGCTCTTTGCTGAGAACAACAATGGTTAAATAACTAGAGGCATTTAAACTTTCAGAGAGAATAAGGAAACATCTTCCAAGGAAGGAAGCACCTGACAACTGGATAACTATGGCTTAGACCTGGATCTGGGGTTTCTGACCACGATAGCAGAGAAGTTTAATGTTTTGTTCCTTTTTTTTTGGTACTAATACATTTCCCTCGTTTTACGTATCGTGTAAATACTGTCTTCTGGGAATGTCCAAGAGAAGTAGTTATTTTTTCTGAGATTCCCAACAGATGCTTGATAAAGTTTATCAAATGCAAGAGATAAACTTAACTATTAGGTTACGTCATTGGTGCCTTAGATGCTGCCATTAACTGTATGTGAAGTTTTAAGAGTTCAAAAGTAAAGCAAGCTGATTTGTAGACATTTCTATGGAAGAAATTAAGAGTTCAAAAGTAAATTACACTGGTTTTGTAGACTTATTTCTCTAGAAGAATTGAAGATAGAAATGATAGTAAGGGAAGCAAAACAATAACAGAGGTACCAGTCACCATATATCTAAGGAAGCAGATTTATTGGAGTCAGATACAGAATAGCAGATTTGTGGACAGAATTGCAGATTCACACAGATTATAGACAGAAGAAGAGATTTCTGTTTATCTCAAGAGGATTAGCTAGTCATTTTTTTTATTACCATTGACATATTTTGTGCTACCAGGTTTCTTTGGGCAAATGTTCCCTTTATGTTTTGAGTTAATGAGAAAAGAAAAATGCTTCCACAGTTTAAGTGATTTTCTGGGACTTCCCCTACATGCCTTCAAGTGTCCATTTTCTTACAATTTTTCTATGTCAATTTATATAGCTTCCCTGTACATCACTACGAGGGAATAGTTACACTTATAAGAATACTATGAGGCTAAATACATGAAAGAATAAACAAGCATTGTAAGATATCATGTCTGCATTTCCTATTACCATAAAAAATGTTAAAAAAAAGTAAAAAATCAGTCTACTACCTTTGCAACATATACTAAATGACAGATGTTCCTCATCTGTCCATAAGTAATTATTTACCCTTGGAGATACATCATATGTAAATCATATGATTTAAAAGAAACACTGTTAGCACTCTTTGCTGCTTCTCTTCTGATTATTTTCAGCCTTGCAGGTTGTAACAGGAATGGTTTCAAATTTTGCTAATGAACTCACGCCTTAATAAGATACTGCATTAAATACTATTATTATGAACTGATGGAAATCTATTATTCTGATAGATTTTTATTCATTATACACTGCTTTCACATAATTGCTAATAACATAAGACAATCTATTTTAGAGCGTAAAATATAATGTCAATATTTCATCATAATGATTGAAATTCATATGAAGTTAGACAATAACAATATAAGTGAAAATTATGATATTAATGTGAGTTATTTCTTATTGGACATATCATGATGGATTGCAATATAATGAATATCTAAAATGCTAAAAATCACTAATGATATAAAGTGTAATAGTCTAATATAACAGTTTTAAGATCTTCCCCTCAAGCTTATAATTAGCTCTGGTGATATCATTAAAGGGCAATCTAAATCAGCTTTTAATTAATATTTTTACTAAAAAATGTAATAACTTTCTTAACTGTTTTCTCCTTTGTTCTGTTAGATATCTATTCCAAATTCCCCCTGAATACCAAATTCAAAGACTTCCTTAAACTTACTCTACATAGAATGAAATACAGCTTTTTCAGATTTATGAATGTACATAAGTCTTTAAAGAATTGTTGCCCTAGGATTATTGAATTAAAAATAATCCATTAACTTGAAATAATCTATTTTCCAAAGTGATTATAAATAGATACTTTTACTAAAAATATCTTAGATTTCTGAATCTGGTTGTTTAATACCTGATTCATGTTTGTTCTGTCCCTTACTCAATTGGTGGCTTACTCAATTTATTTATGTCAAACCTCTCTCATGGAGTAATGCTGATATCCATTCTCTATTTTGTAGAAAACAATTACTTCTTTCACTCATTACAGAAGTATATTTTCACATTTTTTTCTGCCATATGAGTGAGTGTTTTTTTTTCACATGCCCTCTCTCCCAGTTTCTTCTATGTGTCCCTAGACAGTCTCTAAAACTCTTGTCTTGAAATACTATTTTGGAGCCTGATAAACGTTGTGCTAGTCTTTTGTTGATGGTTTTGTTGTTGGTTTTTTTTTGGTTTTTGGGGGGTTTTTGTGTTTTTTTTTTTGTTTGGGTACTCAATGCTGTTACTTTCATCCTATTACTCTGGTTATACATTCAGACATTTGTTCATTGTTAAACAAATTTATGCATATTTTTACAGTTTATGATTTCCTCATTATCAGGAATAATTTAACCTATCATTTCAAAATAATGGTATCACTTTTTGAGCAAACGTATATTCATTTTAAAGAGACATTTTGTCTTCAGAATCAGCAAATATCACAGAAGATTGTCTCCTTTATAGTTTTCAGATATTGCAATACCTTTATTCAAACATATATTTTACTGACATTTCAGTCTATCTTCTATTTCAGAGTCTTTGAGAAACACTCCAGGAAAGCCAACATAATCAGTCTAAAATGCCTGTGTTCTAGAGTGGCCAAGTGGATGGAGATGCAACTTAATGTCAACAGAATGTCTTACATGTTTGCTGACTTGCGCAAATAAGTTCTACATTCTAAGAGTGTCTTATTTCAAGAAAAGGAAAGTCCGTAGATCCAGTAATAATCATTCCTGTGTAGAGAAGCCAGTATTTCTAGCAGAATAATGGTCATAAATAAAGTCCGTGTTCTGGTGTGAATCACAATCACTTTAGAGCAAAAAGATTATGCCTTTTCTTTAATATCTCAAGTCCTACAAAGCCCTTCAAAAAGTTCATCTTTAAACTCGGAAGTAAAGAAATGGTTAGTATTAGAAGACATACAAAAAGAACAGCGTGTTAAAACATGGAAAATTGAGAGGATAAATAGAACTGGGCCCCTGCTATGTTCTTTTGAAGCATTACATCACAACTTCACAAGATACCTGAGATGTGGAACTTTTAAGTTAGTGAACTCACACTGTTTTATAAGAGAGAAAAGACTGTAAGGCATGAAATAGGACTAAGTTTCATGATGAATGATACTCTATTATCAGCAGTTATTGGTTTTGACACTATCAGTGAAGAAATCCTCCATGGATAAGAGCATATTGGTAAAATATTGACCTTAAATGCTCCTTCTGCAAGAACAGAAAATGAACTATAAGATATTTTATGAAGAGAAGTTGATACAGAAAATACTTTATGAAGAGCATTAAAAAATAACAGATAGTATCTGTGACTGAAACAGACAACTGAGAGTGAATGCAGTGTCGAAGTATTAAGGACGCTTGCATGGAAAACAGTTGTAATTAATAAGAGTATTCATTATGTAATGAAAGGAAGAAGAAGGGGAATAATTAATTAAAAATATACTAAGTTATGGCTGTAAATAGAAATATGTTTCATAAACACTACTTATCAGCAATCCTATAAGGTAGGATACTATTTCCTATCAATCAGCTTAATCATTTAGTAAATTAATTTACTGATTCCTAATATTAAAGTGTTACCAAGAATAAGAGGAACCTCAGTGGATGCTTGCATGCAGTCCACTGACTTAGAGGAAGACAGTTAAGAAAATGCTTGCTATGACAGAGAGGTAAGGGAAACAGATGAGCTGCCGGTACAGTTCAGAACCCATGTGAAAGCTAAAATGTAGACAGGAATGTCAAGCTTTAGAAGACTACTATGTAGATTTCAGACATTGTCGATATTTTGTATGACATGTTCAGCCATCTACGGAAAAGAGACACCAAAGACCATAAAAATGAAAAACAGCATGATTTGAGATACAATTCTACAGCTTATTGTCTACAAAAAGAATTGCAAATTGCATGTTTTCAGAATCAGTCACATCTCAAGGAGCACAAAAATAAAGAAAGAGGCCAAAAAATACATTGGTAAGATAGCTCAAAAGGCATTATTGTATGGTTTGGTGAGGAAAAAAGAGACAGAATACTAATGGGTTTGTAGGAGTCTCAGTGCAAAGAAGACAGACTATCAAATGTGCATGGATTTTCCAAAGACAAAAAATAAAAATCTTCAAGTTACAAAAATTGCAATTAGGGAAGATAAGAAACATACAAATACAAGCTTTGAGACATCATTTTCAAAAGCTGATCTGGGAGCAGGAGGAAAGAAACTGAAGAATCTTAAAAATTTATGAGAATGAAAATCCTAATATTTTACAGCCTTCTTGACAAATCATGTAAGGCAAGAAAGGATAAACCAAACTGAATACTTTGCAGTTTAATTTTGTGTTTTTAAAATCCTGAAACAACACCAGGTTGGACTGTCAGGGAGGCAGCTGTGCTGAAAAGGCATTGGGGGTTGTAGCAGACAGCAAGCTGAATATGAGCCAACAATGTGTTCTGGTAGCAAAGAAGGCCAATGGTATCCTGGACTGGATTGATTTTCCTCTTTTAATGTAGATTCATTAGATTTAATGTAATAACTGTGTCCATATTTTGGTCCCCTTCAATACAAGAAAAATATTGACAGATTGGAGTGAGTTCAGTTAACCAATAAAGAGTCATGCAGTTGGAGCACCTGACCTGGGAAAAGAAACTGGGGGACTGGGGCTGGTTCAGCCTGTAGAGGTTAAGGCTTTGAGGAAAAATAACACAGGCTTCCTGTGGAGGTGGCTGAGAGAACAGAGCCTCTCATAGTGATGGGAAAACAAGAGACAGTAGGTATAAATGGAGCAAGGAAGGTTTTGACTGGATATGAGGAGAAATCAGTTCCCATCAACAATGGAACATGTTGCACAGAGACATGAGCAGTCAACACCCAACTGGATACAGTCCTAAGCAGGCTGATCTGATCTCAGAGCTGACCCTTCTTTGAATCTGGATTAGAGATCTCCTGAGGTCCCTTTGTCCCTATGATTTTTCTCTATATGTAAACTTTATGCTGCTTCCATGTTGCTTCTCATATTATTGAGCAAGAATAGTGATATTTCCACATAATCACTTATTGTAGCTGTGAGGAAGGAGTGAGTTGGGTTTAACTGGTGCACTTTTCCTATAAAGTCATGACTCCTGTGTTACAGAGTCATGTATTAGGGAGCATAAGCATGGAATGTGACAGCATTTCAGCTCATCTCTTCTGTTTTGGTCAGTTTGGTTGGTTGGAGGAGAAGGTTATGGGATTTTTTTGGTGTTTTGATTTTTAGTTGTTGTTGAAACCACAAGTTTCTTGGCAGGTCATTGAATATTGTTAAATACTAGGAATTCGTCTGAATAGTGAAACTCAGTTTTGACATTTGGTGAGGTTGAAAAGACCTAAAGAGAAAGACCAATTGGGAGATAAAAGAGGGAATATAAGGGACATAATGAAGGGAGGAAAACTGATTAAGTGGAACACTTCATAGCCCTTATACCACGTTATGGGCCCATAGATAGCCTGTGGTATTGGAGTGAGACCCCAGACAAGGAAAATTGACTTTCCAAAGTCATAGAGATTTATGATCAAGAAAATTCAGGTGGTAAGAGATTTTTAGCTATGTTAAAAGTATTAGCCTTAAGAGAACGTGGCATCAGGCTGTTAAAAATCAAGAAATTATGTACATATCCCAAAACCAGAAAACTGTCTGATTACAGGTGTGTGCACTCACGCACACATACATGCAAGCACATATGTAGCGAACAATTCTGTAGCACATTACAGCATGATTGGTCTGTGCATGTATATTATATTTACAACCATACTGTTGAAGTATTTTAGCACAAATTCTGTTGCCATGATGAAATATTTAGCTGGAGTGATGGCACTTGGTATATATCATTGGACTAGCAGCTATTAATGTTATATAGTACATCATCAATGTGACAACTTTGAGAGGACGTGTAATACATAAACAGAATGGTCCCATTTGGACATCAATAGGTGGTATTTGCTGTTATTTATGATGTAGTGGGTTTAGTTGCATACAGCAAATAGACATAATTTTGTTTCTAAACAGCACTGAAATCCCTCTAAATAGTACCACAGCAGCTTCTAACATGCAGTGAATTTTGTGATAAGAAGTGGCTCACAAACTAGAATCTATATATACTGATTGCCACCACTTATTCTGCTGTAGGAGTAAAAATATTCACCACCAACAAAAAACCTTTGTAAAATGAAACCAAATAAAACCTTACCAGAAACTGGGATGACATTGTATCAGCAGAATAGTGTGCTAACACAGTATTAATTATTCTGTGAGTAAAAATGATCAGTGAGGGCAAAATGGACAGCTTTGCAAAATAAAAAAATGTTTGATGGCTGTGGCAGTTGGCATACAACATAGATGCTACACCTTCCCTATTTAAATATAAAGTCATGAAAATAACAGATGCCAACATATACTCAAAGGAATGATGAATAAAGTAGGTTAAGGAAAAGGGTGTCAATTTTTTACTTGAAACTTACTTAAAACTACATATTTTTGTGATAATTAAATGAAAACTGATCCTTCCCTTCCCATCCCTTCCCTTCCCATCCCATAGTAACTTATGTTTGCTTGCCTAAATTGTTACTGAAATGTAATCTTTAAAAGGGTCTGTGTATTCAGTAGTCTAATATTACAGTCATAGTGTCAAATCCACACTACATCTAAGAATCTTTGCTACTTTGTTTTACCTGGGAAAAGGGGAATCAGGCTTAGAAAATCATAGAATATCTCAAGTTGGAAGGGACTTGAGGATAAGGATCATCAGGTTCAACTGTGCTCCTCAGAGGAATTACAAATGCAAGAGAAAACACTAATTCTTCATAATATTTTAATGGGGAAATGCTGGGAGCTGGGAATTTGTAGAACAGTATTACGTTTCAATGTTTGGATGATATAAACATTTTCTCAAAACTGTTTCAGAACAAACAAGGTATATGAATATTTGTTTCACAATCAAGTTATGTATATACATATGTATATGCCTTCTAAAATCCTTTTCATGTTCTTTTTTAGGAACTTTGAATGGAACAGAAATAATAATTACATAGATATAGCCTTGTGTATTAGAAGAGGCCAGAATGCAGCATGAAACTTTGACATTCTTTTATGCATATATTATGTTTCTTTATATGGAGTGCAGGATGCGAAAGTGTTATCCTGCTGATCTCATCCTATATTTCATTGGCAGCGATTTGTTGAAATATAAAACATAGTTTGTGTGTTTCTTTTTTACCTGTAAAGTAGTAAAAGGAAAAAGTCACACCCCATATTTTTTTGTTTTATTGTACCAGAGTACAGGAGTATACTTAAAATAAAATGTATCTGGTTTAGTTTATTTAATAGTATCCTTTATCACAAGTTTGTTTGTTTGTTTGTTTATCTTATTAGTGAGAGAAAGCTTTATGAAATGTTGATTTACAGCTTTTTCCTGAAAGCCACATTCTGAAATCATAAAAATATGTGCCCATGGAAGCTGCATTTCTGTATATTACATGTTACATATCAAAGGTGTATTACATATGTTGTATGTATATATGACATGAACAGAAAAAAAATAATGCAGATGGTATTTTGAAAAATAAGTAGTCCCTGAAAGCTAGTACCAGCTTCCACAAAGTGATACATTATTGGAATTAGGGAATCCAGTATAGAATATCATAAATAAATATGTACTCTTTCCTAACAGCTGGTATATACAGGTTAGAATAGCATTGTATCTGAGGCTGTCTATTCCACTGATGCTGTGGATAAGAAATTTGTAAAGCAGTAGACTTAGCTGTTTAGAATACTTGTGAAATTAATTTAATATATTGGGTGTTCATATCAGTCATCATAACATATTCTTAGAGATTTCTTTTCCTCTTTTAGTTTGTTTAGAACTCCTGTAAGTCTGAAGGAAACAAATTTATTTGTTTTATATATAACATAGTTCTAAAAGAGATTTCTTTTGTGTTTGAATACCACATGAAAAGGAAACTGCAGTGGAAAAGCTTACCTAAGAACAGCTTCCCTGAGCAGCTTTGGTTTTATGCAACAAGTTAAAAAAATGTTGTTTTTTTTTTATTAAAGCCATGAACTCTTTGAATTAATTTTAATTCTTCCTTTGTTGGCCATTTAAGAGAGGTGATCTGTAGTCATTTCTGCCCAGAAAACAATTTGATATGTAGGTATTTCCAGAAGGCTTAAGCTTGCAGGCAGGTGATCAGTAGAGCTTGTGCAGACATGGTAGAAAGGTTCCTACAGTGTCCTTCAGTAGTACTATTCAGTGTGATTGCCTTCCAGGCAAGAGATTGTACTAACACACCTGGAGGCAGGTCAACATATTGAGACAAATGTCTATAAAAGTCTAAATTCAAAGTATTCATGTTCTACCAAGAATCTAGTTCAGAATGCATCAAGAGAGAGAATATATCTAAAGCAAACTTGCTAATGAATAACTTTTCTGCAGCTTAAGAAACCAATCGACTGGCCTCTGATGTACTTTATTTTGTATATAAAGACATTAGTGTATACCTATAGCACTATCAGTAATTTAAAACAGAATTTAAATGTATTTTGAGACCTGAAAATATTAGGGAAGATAGGAAAATAGATTATTAGCAAAGACAGACACCTTCACATTTATGAGTTGTTGGAATATATGGTAGCTCTACAAAAATACCAAACTTTAAAAATGGCATTAAAATATCTTGGATTAATTGATACCATTACTCTTGCAATAATCCTTCCCTCTTTTCTCTACCATGCTCAGGGCAGGGTGGGTGGAAAGAGAAAGGATGTAAATAAGCACTTTGTATTTCACTTCTATAGCCTATAAAAATGGATACTCTTGTATAAGGTAATAGACTTGTAATCCTGTATTGCTCCAAGCCATTATATAGAAGAAAGAAAAATATTTTTAGTAGATAAGATAAATATCTAAATATATTTCCAATATACTTATAATTTATACTTAGTAGTACTTGAACTGTTTTTTTAAAAAAATATTTTTTTTTCCAAACAGCAGATGTTCATTTTGTATATATTTTTTTTCAGTAGAAATAAATTATATGTATTTATATCCCCTGTCAGGCATCTTGCTTTGAAAAATATAATGTAATGCAAAATATATCACTTTGGGAGAAGCCATATGAAAGGCACACAAAAGCAACTAGTATTTTCCTCAAGCAGTGGAAGTACAGAGATTTTTCAATATCTGTGTTTCCCATAGCAACCCACTTGTTGACCCACTTTAAGAAAATCTTACCCATTTGTACCTGCTTTTTGATTTCACAAACTAAGCAATAAAAGTAAATAGTTATTACTGAGATATATCTGAAAATTAATTCCAAAAAGGATTGGCTGAATACAGAAATGCACAGATTTTTTAATGGTTCAAAACATATTTAATTTTTTTATTTCTTCTGTGGCAAGTTGTGTGTGTATATATAAAATGTAATTACCATATTAATGTCATGAAATTATATTGGCTTCTATTTCCTAAGTAATTAACTTGCATACCTATGTATGCCTTGCTTAATGAAGACTTTTTAAAACAACAAGATTAAATTGACACTATAAATATACTGTAACTATGTTACTATGATAAATGTGCAACCATGAACAAACAAAAAAAAGACAGTTGCGTTATCATACAAATGTTCAGTTTTTCTCTGATAAAATGAACTGGGGTCTAACAACTCATTTGAAAACAGGAGAATTTTCAACTTTCATTGAATGGAAAATAGGAAAGAAATAATTGCAAAACGCCATAAGAGATGGTTTTGTAATACTTTTGTCACTTGTCAGCTTCCTTGTATGTATATCTTTATTGAGAATTGCAACATGGGGCTGAGCTCTGAGTCTCATCTGTTCTTATTCTTATTGATGGGATATGGGCCACTCAGGACAACTTTCTGCCAAGACACAGGTTGAATCTTGGTGGACAGTGCTGTACTGTCCTTCAGCCATGTCCTGGGCAAAATCCCTGATATTAGGCATTACTCTTCAGTGCATGAACTTAACCACCTGTAGCTGAAACAATCCTACTCCTATATTGGAGCTGAATGAGCATCGGCCTCCATGAATCTATGACAGTTTAAGATCTTAGATATTCACAAGTTCAACTCGTCTAGAGATCAGTAACATATTAAGCAGACTATTTATCTGCAATAAAGACTAGGCCTTTAATTTGCATTAATGTGTATGGCTATTTTTTCCTCTCCAGAGAAAGGTTTACAGCTAGTAAATCTCAGGAGCTTGTTACCTCTTAAATTTGTCTGTATATCTAATGAGTACATAAAAAGCAACTCCTACCTAAGATCATGTAAAAAGAAAGCTAAATAATTAAATGCATAAATATTCAAAAAATAATAATAATTTAAAACCAACCAGTTTAACTCTATGAAGTTATTGATACAGGTGATTTTCCAGGTAACTCAATTACTACTCTCCAACCACTTTCCTTGTCAGAATTTTATTTATTTCTTTCACTAGGTACTTTAGGGTTTGAAAGTCAGTTTTTCACAATTATTTTATCAATTTCAGGAACTAAACTGGTAAATTGTGGAAATAACTGGTAACAACTGGTAAAAATATGAAAATGCAATGAAAGAATAAATTTTTCTCCCTACTGATAGAAAAGCAGGTCATTCATTATCTATTTTAATAATCTTTCCACACATTTGCCACTATGCAATGTCAGATAATATTGACATTTGTTCTTTTTAATGTCAGTAGTTTACATTTAAGGATCCTCTTCAGATATTAGGGTATCTAAAAGCTGATGGGACTTACGGGGTTACATGTTGGATTTTTCAGATAAGTTTTTGTTGTGTTTTTTGTTGTTGTTGTTTTGTTTTCAGTGTTTTAAGCAGTAATTTTGTTTTGTTCTTTTTATTTTGAGATTATAATGCTTTCTGATATAATTCTTAATTTCTGTAAATCTATTAAATAAATAAAGTTTCAGATTCAGAATTGCATAGAAAATAATTAGATCAGACAGAGAGAAGTACCTGCTTCACTGTAGCTTGATATGAGGAAGACTCTTACTAAATCCCTGCAACATGAAAGACTTTAGGATGAAAAACATGTTTTGGCTAAGAGAAGAAAAACAGACAAAATGAGCTGCCGAGGAAGATAGGTTAGTTTCACGCTACTCATTGGCCCTTGGATATTTCTAAAATTCATTACTGGAACATTGTGTGTGATCATATTTTTTTCTGTTATGTTCCGTAGGAACATAATGACTGGATAATCTTACAAAGCTTGTAGGATTTGTTCCGTTCCTATTATAAGTCTAAGAAACTTTTCTGAACTTCTTTCATCTTTTAATCATGCTGGAAGCAGTGCACAAAATAGTTTCCTTGGATTGTCTGGTATTTGGTCTCAATGATCCCTGAGGGCAGCAGCTATAGTGATAAAAAGTGAACTAAGCTTTTATAAATTTCAGCACTAAAAGTTTAGCTAAGTTGGCTAAAATTCTGCAGATGTTAGGTGTATCTCAGAAACATTAATCTAGCTTGACTAGAGTTACAGTTGCATGTTATGCTGGCATATAGAGGTAATCTCAGCCTTCAGAAACGCTTGACTAAAAATACTTAATAATAATTCAGCAACCAACTGCCTAGAATTCATGACATAATGTCTGATATGAAAACACATTGTATTGTCAATGGGATGTCTTCTTGCAGCCTGCATCTGTTGGTATTTAGTAACAGCATTTGAGATATCCCCAGTTTTCTATTTTATTTTTTAAAAATGTTCCCCTTCAATATTCGTCCAACTTTTCTGCTGTTATCTGACAATTTATATACTCAGTTTATATACTTTAGTCTTCACTGATATTTATCCAACTGAGCAATTAGAGAATATTTTGTTAAATTTTGGGTTTATTTAAAAAATAGGACTTTAGTTTCTACGCCATCTAGATTGGTGAAGAACCAACCATCTTTTCAAATTATTTAGACATTAATAGCATAAATGAATAGTCCATAAAAAATCCAAATAAGTAACTTAGACATTTTAATGGATGTCTGTCTTTAAGTGTCTTTGAAAAACTAACCTTAAGGCACTTATGTTATTAAGCATCCAGAAACACCAAGTAGCATTCGTTTTGACAATTCTTATAATGCTACTAGTCAATTATAAAGTTATTCTCTCCCTGCAAGTGTGTAGCAGACATGGCAATATGTGAAATGGAAATAAACATTTGCACCCATTCTCTACACAGTCCTATATTGGATTAAAGATTTTTCTCTCAATATATCTGTCAAACTGAAGTTTGCCTTTCATTAAAGAATTGTGTATTGATTTGTTTCATTGCAAAATGTTCTTAATCGATTTTTTTTTTACACTGCAACTGCAGTTTGTCTGATTTTTTGAACTAATCAAGACTAATATTTACCCACTACAACTAAACTTTATATCAAGGAAATTAATCCCTTGATAGTTCAATTGTAAGCAAACTTGGTACTACCATGGTAACTCTTGAAGAGGCATATTACAAACTGCAAAAACAACTGTTCCTTGCAAATAAAAAGCTAATATATAGTGCAAACCTAAGAAGAGATATTGTTGCCTTGTAAGTCAATATAAAAAATTCAGCCATTAGAGTTGCAGCACATTTTCCCCGAATTGAGGTATATTCTTTATACTGGAACCAAATAATTTTTATCTGTCTTGTTAGCATTTGTACTGTTAGGTATTTTTCTTTATAATTGACAAATAACTTTGAGGGCATTTTAGGCTCTGGCAATCAGGAATAGACAGTACTGTAACATCACATTAATTAAATACTGCACGGTAAAGGTGCATTTTATAAATATGTTTGGGATTTTGAAAAAATAAATAAATAACAATATCCTATGTATCAAAGTAGAATAAAGTCTGGTAATAGGAGTTAAGCTGTGGTATCGTTTCCTCCTCAGATAAAAATGGGATTTGTTGCAGATGATGGCACAATACCACAAAAGAGCAATTTCCAAAAAACATTTAGGACAATCCGGTCATAGTATTCATACATTGCTGGTAGGAAAAGCTGTTTAAAAATATTTTATTGCAATTATTCACAAGTGGAAACTGGAGTTTTTACAAAACCTTTTTTTTTAACAAAAAATTATATACATATATTCATACACATACATACTTGTATGTTTTATGAAAATACTTTAAATATAATTTTAATTTAATTTTTTAAACAAATTTAATTGACCAAAACCAGTTTCAGTGGAATCAGTTGAGCAAAACATTGAACTGCTGTTTCCTTTCACTAAAATACATTTGCAAACTGCATCCTTAGTACTGTCTTTTATGGGACACATTTCTCTGACTAGTGTACCAAGTGTTAACAATGAAAATGTTATAACAGTGAAAATATTCATCTTTCTGTTGCTCAGTATAATCAATTGACTCAGAAAATTAGTTGTACAAGTAATGTTAATGTTACAAAGGAAAAATAACTCCTTACTTTTGGGGTAAAGAAAAAAAAAAAAAAAAAAAGAAGAAAAAAGGGTTTATTCAAATGAGAGCATGATAAGCCAATTCAATATATCTAGTAATTTTAGAGATTTCGTAAAGGTGAGGGTTTGTGTATTTCCTAATCCCTCTTCTATATTTTTTTTTTAGTTCACTTCTTTTATGTCAGTTTGAAAAAAAGACAAAGATTTAATGACATACATTCTAAATTTCATAGTTAGTTATTAACTTTCCCCTAATATATTTTCCTTCATTATCACTGTCTTACCTTTATAATAATATATCCTGTTTAGAAATAATAGCAATGTTTAGGCACACAGTTTATATAATAGACTCACTTCCTTCCAAGGGAGAACAGTTTGCTAGTATCCAAAAAGCTGATGTAAGTCTGCGTGCACATATTTCTAGAAACTACAACTTGCATGAGGGGAATAAATAAACAATAAACAGAGAATAACTTTGCTTTGTTTCTCATTCCAGTTTAAAAAAAGGATAGGTGGAGGATTGGAAGGATGAAAAGAAAATGTGTCACTTGACTGGATTTACTTGCAGATATACACAGCCAGCATATGGAAAACTGAGTGAATAACAGTTTAATGACTCCTTCTCTTCAGTTTCTGATTGCCATACCACCATCCAATGATCTGAAGCTTTTCCCACATTCTCAATGAAAGCAGCAGGAAACACAAAGAGCAAGATGGATGTACTTACAGAGTGGTGAGAAAAAGAGAGTTGGAGTACTTTTTTTATAGTTTCTAGGCCTCAGCAAATGCTCTTTTGTCATCTAAGTCTTTATCATCAGATTAAAAAATAACAGAGATAAAATAAATAAAAGATTCAAAGAAAAACTCTTATGAAAAGCTGCACTTTAAACATAAGATATATTGGTGGAGAAAGATGTTTTAAAGCAAATTAGGAAATTTAAAGGATGCATCTTTGTGATTTGCTGAAATATTCTTTAAAGTAAACTTTAGTAGGCATGCTTCATAATATGAACTAACAATGTTCATAATGTAAAAAAAAAAAAAAAAAAAAAAAAAAAAAAGCTGAAACACTTAAATAGCTTCTGCAGATTGTACACAAATTACTACTTTCCAATGAATAGGCATTTTAAAATACAATTGGTATTCTGGAGCTATAATATGCAATCTGTGCTACTGATAATGTGTATTCACATCATAGACATGAGCTCTAGAGAAACAATTACAATATATGATGCAAATGTACATTAAAACGCAAATTACATTAAAGACCATGCTTTAAAAGGAGACAACCCAGGCTTCAATTTTGCACCTGCAGTCACTTCCAGAACCAACAGTGTGGACACATAATTGCAAACCAAATGATTGCATGTAACTGGTGAGATAGTTAATTTTCAGGTTCAGTCATCCAGTTACATATTTAAATGTTGTAATTTGTATCAACAATTATTAATGCCTGTAGGATTTCTGTTACAAAATTTATTTTGCTTTTATGAATTGGACCTTAATATCTACACACTTGTCCTGGTTTGAGTCAGGATGAAGCCAATTTTCTTTTTACTGATTTTTTTTTCCTTCAGTGAACTTTCCTTTAAGCAGCAAGTTTTCCTGCTAGTGGACAGATAAGGCTGGAATGTTTGCTGCTCTTGTTGAATCTGCTACTTTGGATGCTAAAGGAGCAGAAGACTCACATCTACAACCCTCCCGTAAGGAGGAGCAGACTAGACAGACAGCCAAATCGTCTAACCAAAGTATTCCATCCATATATCTTGGTATAAATTCAGGGATCACAGAAGTCAAGCCCTTCCCTTCCTTCTTCTTCCCTTTTCTTCAATTCATGGCCAGCATCCAGGGAATACTCCATCTGTCCATCACCATTTATCCCCAGGTTCATGTATTCCTGACCCTTGCAACTCTCCCCTCAGCTCCTGTCTTCTCTGCCACTCTCTCCAGCAGTGCTCCTGCCCACAGCTCAGGAGAGTGCTGTGGGAGTTGCTGAGGGTGGGGAGACAATACGGATTGTGCACATTCCTACACATATCTGTATAAGTTTGTATATATTTGTACATATTTTCCTTTTTCATTAGTGTTTAATTAAAGCTGTCTAGTTTAATTTTCAATCCAGAAAGTCTCTCTCCTTATCTCTCTCATTTCCCTACCTGGGTGGAAGGGGGAGGGGATCGAGAACATTGTTGTCATAGGTTTAGCTGCTGATCCTGTGTCAAACAGTGACAACACTCTATTGTCTTCAGGTACATTATTGGTTGAATAAAAGGGGGATATTAGTAATAATATGAAAAAGAGATTTTTATTTTATTTTTTTAAAAATTTTCCGTTGTGGTGGGATGCTGGTGAAATTTCAAGTTAATGCAACCTGTATTGTATCTAGATAAGGTAAAAAAAAAAAACAGTTTTTCATAGACAAGAAATTTTGACAGGCAAAGGGCAGTCCATAATGGGTTAAAGCTACTTGCAGATTTTTTTTCCTCCAATTTTTCAGCATGTTAGAATTTCCTTAGACCCTGCTGGCTAATTTTCTCAGACCTCTGAAGCTGATACATTGCTAATAGCCATTTGATTGTGAGAATGTTGTTCCCGTAGACAAGCTATGATGTGTTAAAGGTGCTTGTTTCTGTGTTTTGCCATCAAAAGACATCCTCCTTTCTCCCTTACTCTAAGATAACTTTGTCAGGAACCTACACAAAATCTTGAAATACTATCCTAAATTCAGTGGAAGGTTTAGAGAAATTTTTCTGGAGCTTAACATAATACTATTTTTTAGTGAATCTTGTATCTGTCAGAAAAAATCCAGCCAAAGCTTCTCACACTCATGGTACCTGACCTTTGTTTTGCTTCATGAAGTATTTCTTACATACTTGCAAAGTTCAAACCTTTGAAGATGAAAGAATATCCAGTGAGCCCACCATGTTCATGGTTTTTTTGCCATCAATGAATGACTTCACTTGGAAACAGCTGGGTTCATTTGAATGCAGTTTTGTTTGGTCATCCACAAGGCCAAACCACCATTTGAATGAAACAAATTACTTTTAACAAGAATAATTGATTTTATGTTTGTTAGTTGTTAGTAGCTACCAAGCCATAGCTTAGCCATAGAAACATTAATGTGAAACCTTTAGGAGAAACACAAGAAGTGTTTCTTATAAATACTAGATGTGAAGTACACAGAGGGATGGTAGCTTTCCACACCTCAGTGTTATACCTTCTAAAACAGGTCTATGAGGTCTTCATGCTTTAAATCCTATATTAAATGTATGTTATCGTTTTCTGATTTGACCCATGGAAATAACAAATTTTCTGAGTATTCAAGAGGTTTTGTTTGTTTCAAAGGAAAAAAAAAAACAACACAACAAAACACATAAACTGACTATTTGTTAACTGACAGTTACTCCAAATTCAATTCAAATTTGGAAATGAGAATTAGCAACCAGTGTGGGTTAGCTGAGATCCCATACATGTTTAGAGAACACGTACATCACAAACAAGGTGCAATAATCAAAGAACTCTGCATAGCTATGGGTTTGTCTATTAGCCACTGTAAAAACAATTTATAGCATATGAAAACTGTTAGGAAAAAACATGGCTAAACTATTATCATCTCTCTGGGTAGAGTTTAGCTCATAGATTAGGATACCAATGGGTATCTAGCTATCTAATAAGTATTGTTGATGTTGCAAATAGATTCTCAAAAGCTGTTTAGCTGATCAGCCATACAAATACAGGATTGGATTTCCCAAAGGTATCTGCTGTCATTGTAAACACTGTGAGTTATGCTCATAGGTAGGTTGCACTTACCCCTTCATTTCAGAAGGATGAGTGTCTCTTCAAGTTTTATGTTACATTTTTTAACCACATAAGCATGCCTTAGATGTCCTAAAGTGTCACAAAATGGCATTAAATGTTTATACTCTTGAATCCCACACTAAATCTCTATGTTATAGAGACTGCAACCGCTTTTTAATCTCCACGGACTATATGGAATAATCATGTGGTTCAGTTCCCTGCATGAAGGCACTTTGTGTCATTGTAGATGATGTAAGTAATCTGAGATATCTTAATTGAAGCAAATACAACACAGAACCTATAGGAGAGCAGAATACTAGTGGCATGGTGGGCGGAAAGATACTTAAGGGAATTTCAATTGACAGTAGATATCTAATGAGAAAATTAGCTGATCTCTGGTTCACATGTGAATATCAACATACAGAAACCTTCGTCTGCAAACAGAATCTCACTCTTAGTTTCAGTGAGGTACATTTTTAATTTTTTCTATGTGAATTTGTATTGAATTCCTGTAACTGAGGTGACAAGTGTAGTGCTAGAAGAGACACTTGGAAAGAAAGGCAGACTGCTGAATATAAAGATCTGGGCCTTTAACTGATATAGATACATGCAATGCTGGTGCCTTTATTAAAAGATACCTTGATTTAGATCCTCAGAAGAGCTGACTGAACAATGACACAAGCATTCAATGTTATCTGAGGTCTGTATTATGTGATACTAACAAAGCAACCCAACATATAGCAAATCTATGTATACTTAAAACTTAGAAAAGAATTCAATTGTCTTTCACTTAATTGTCTTAGTACTAGTTGCATACAGAGACATATTTCTTCAATCTTTAATGAATGTAAAATAAGGTATTTCTTGGAAATATCTGCCTCAAAAAATATTTGGAACTACCTAAGTCTTCAAAATATAAAAAATCAAAGGACATTTTTACAATTATCAGAATACAATATTTTAGAAAGCAACATATTTAAGTTCTGCTATTTAAGAGAGATAAAAAGAGTTAACTTTGTAATTTGGTGGTGTTGAGTTTCAAATATTTATAAGCAGTATCTTGATAAGTTTACACCTATAACAGTATTTGCTGTTAATTTTATAGCTCTGTTCGTTCAGCTTTCAATAACTTCAAAAGCAATCTCAATTTTTTAAAAAAATTGATTCATAAAAGTTCTGAAGTGAATCTATTTCTTTATTTGTGGTGGCTTCTTTATGTCTTCCTGAATGCATTATTTGCTCATTTCCTTTTTAGAACATTTATTAATACAAATAAAGAAAGCAATTCTGAAATTACTGTTGTAGGTTTACTTTGTTTCTGTATAACCTTGTGCAGGTATGAAAAAGAAGTGTCTTGAGATGGATTCATATTTTCTTTCAAAACAAAAAAGCTTGAATTTCTGTATTCTTTTTGAAGAAAGGTTTTGTGTATTTGACAAAGCCACTGAGTATGGTTCAGACTAGTGACCTGAATCATTAAACACTGTCAAAAAGGAGAAATATTCTTCTAGTGACATCAATCAAATGGTAATGCCCTTTGACATTATTCCTGAAGGACTCTGAAAATTGCAGCAGAGACCTATGGGATGCTTTATTATTGTACATGACATACTGAGCAGAATTTTTGAATGGGCAAAGGGATTACATGGTGCATCATCAATACAAATCTTGTTTTAATAATACAGTATTTTTATTTATATTTTCATTCATATATATGTATGTATATAAAACATTGAGGACTAGAATTTCATTTTTTGTGTAGAAGCTGAATAGGATCATATAACAAAATCTTGCAATTTTGATCCAGGCTCTGGGATTGGGAAACACCAAAGAATTATGCTGTAGTTTAATCCTCAGAGTAAAGCTCCATAATTTATATAATTAAAAATTTGTAATCCAAAGTATTATGCCCAGGACAGGAATGATTTTTACCTATAATTAACAAAAACATTAAATAGTTCTGAAGACTTGCCCAAATTTTTGCTCAATGCCAAAGAAATACTTGGAGCCACTCACATACAAAGTCAGAGACAGCAGTTAAGGCATCTTCCAGTATTTTCAAATTATTTAGCTTGATCTAGTATTGAGGTGATTTCTAAATAATTTATACTAGCTGAAGGGCTACTTAGACCTTGTCTTTCTTCACCTGTGGCATTTGTTCCAGAAAGAATTAGAAGGAGCATGTTATGAAAAATGTTCAATATCATCTTTACAGCCCCAGAGTGATCCCTCTGCATTTTAGGAAGCCCTAGAACTCCCAAACAGCATTTTCATGATGGTTTCTGACTTAATTTAAGCAAGTGGACTGGGAATTGAACCCAGAACATTTTTAATGAGAATAACTTCAAATTATGGAGAAATTTGATATAAGACTTAAGAAATATTTCAACTCTCCAAGTATGACTTTTGCCTATGTTTGGCCATCTTTTTATTGCAGGTGGATAACTTACATTCATAACATCAACATATTTGTAATTGGAAACCTAGCTGCCACAGAAAATGATTTGTCATGAGATAGTTGATTTTTATTTCTATTTTAAGTGGAGTAGAAACTCACTTTCCTTAAAGTGGTCAGATACCATCTAAAAGTACCCTGTTTTTCATGTACCAGATTTCCATTGTTAGTGGAATAATGAAAAGAGGTTGGTGTCCTGAAGACCACTAACAAAGAGAAATACATAAAATAGGATTATAAAATGGTCATGAAAACACGTAACATAAATTTAAAAAAATGTTTACTCATTCCTATCTATTAACTACCAATTAATTCTACTAACTGATAACTTCTACTAACTACTAACTCAACTCAGGTTAAGAGTTTATAGGAAAGATTTAGGTAGCCAGAGTTTGAATAAAATACTTCGTGCTAAACAGTGTATCAAACTTTACTAGGATTTAGTATTATTTATATCTAATCTGCAATAAATTACTGTACTCTAGATGATCCTGCTCTGGCAGGGGATTGGACTAGATGATCTTTCAAGGTCCCTTCCAACCCCCAAGATTCTGTGATTCTTGCATGAATGCAAGCAGCTATAGAAGAATAGTTAAAATGTATTTAAAAAAAAAAAAAAAAAAGGCCTTGAATTTCTGTAACTGGAGCTGGTTACTATTTAATAAGCAATTACTTTAAAATAATACATTTTTCATTATCAAAATATCTACATACAGGCTTTCAAAAAAATCCTTTTTTCTTTACTGCAGATGAAGTCATATGTACTGGAATAAGGTAAAAGTAAATGTAACTCTCTGAAAATTAAAAAAAAATAAAATTACAACGTCTATAAAACACATTCATGTCTCTAATATATTGTCTTTTTCTTCATGGAATGATGTGTATTCTGATTCTTGACGAAAGAGCTCAACAGAAGTTACAGCTTGATTGTATCTAAATTTTTTATAGCAAAGAATACTTGTGGAGAACTTACACTTTAAAAAATTAACAACAGCACACAAAATTAACAGCAATATACAGTTAATACCAGGTGTCTAGCATTGCCATTCAGTGATAATTATGTAAGTATTCAATAGATATTCATATTATTAATATTCAGCTTTGCTGCTCTTGTTTTTTTGGTTGGTTGTTTTTTTTTTTTTTAATTATTATTATAGCAGGTTGTTAGCATGAGTATGGTAGCTCTGGGGAGGTTCAAACAGAGTCACCTTTAAAAAACAACAACTGTGAGAGTCAAATCTGTTTAATGTGCTTTCATAAAAGCAGGTTAAAGTACTCTAGGGAATATTCTTCTCGATTTAAGCATGAATAATTCTCTTTAGCCATTCTGACAGTGCAGTATATTCAAAGAAGCATGAATGGACCTTTTCTGATTACTTTTCTCCAAAAAACTCAAGCGGGTAAATGTCTTCTTCTTGGAACATTCACTGCTTAGGCTGGATCAGCTCTGATGTAGATTAATACAGTAACATTGGTAAATGGATTAAAACAGGAAGTGTTCTAATTTTTTAAATACAAACTTCATTAGGCTCACTATAATTTGAGTCCTATAAAATAATTATACAGTTATCTACTACTATGATCAGCCAAGACTTCTTGAGAAGTAATTTTCTAACTGTATAAGAATATACAACCAGTTAAACTGAGTGAAAATATTTCACTAAATGATATCTATGAATGTTAAAATTTAGAGGAAAAGGTTAAAAGATATCAAAAGGGAGGACCCCTTTTGTACCATCTCACACAAGTTTGTACATTGCCTGAAATTTTGGCAAACCTTGGTAAAATATTACTTCGACTCAGTGTAAAGAATGTCATGTTTTAATTTTTGTTTTCATGAAATTTACCATTTGAATAATACATTTAGAAATAAGTACCTGTATCCTATATTTTTCCCAGTTGAAGGTAATATCTGTAAATATTTTGAACAGATGGAATATAAGGTGTATCAGATTTTTTTACATTATGTTTATTTACATTAAATGAAAACCAGTACCTTTACTAACTTTCATACGGTGTTCAGTTCAGTTCTCATGACTCAGGTCTCTGACATTAATTCATATGCTTGATTTGGTTTTATTCCCATCTCGACTTAATTAAGTCTGTATGTGCAGGAGTAAATTGGCTTATTTATTTCTAAAGTGAACCTGAGTCTGCTATACAATGAAATGGTAGGAAAGTGTGGATAGTCAACAGCTGCTACAACTCTGACTGCATGTGTCAGTTAACAGTTATGTTTTGTTTTTCTTTCTGAGGTAGTCCAGCATTAACAATCTAGAAAAGAAAGAACATGCCTCACAGGTGAGCTTCAAAATAAGTATGAGTCAGACTTTTCATGAGTGTTGCGATCTTATGTTCAATTGTTTTAAGGATGTCTGTAAAAATAAAGGTAACCTTTACTGAACTATAGTATTTACAATGAAAAACTGAACCCTGTTACAAATTCGCTTGACTATCCTTAGGATAATAATATTAATAAAAGCACGTGTCTGAAATCAGCAAATTGACTTGCTCTAGTTTATTTCTTCTGTTGGCATCTAAAAGGATACAGATTGCTTTTTTAATATTGCTGTTTGTGCCCTGATGGTTTCCTAATAAAAAATAGGGCAAGTCTGGTTGATTGTATTCAAAAGGCAGAGGAGAGGTAGTTGTAGTCCACTTGCAGGAATGTTGTGAAATGTTGCTACTGGTTACATGATGAAAATTCATTTATGCCATTGATTGTAGTGATAATTTGACAGGGGGAAAAGGCTCTTTTTACTCTGATTTTATTTTTATATAAAGGAAGAGGAAGACATGCTGCCATCAAGAAAAAGAAACAATGAGAAAATTTATTTAATGCAAACGTGAAACTGTATTTACTTACACACAGAACTTTTAATGTTGCAATAGGGGAAGTGTGCAGTTGCACAGGAATTACTAAGGAAAGTTAAAAGTGAGGAAATTGGAATAAATTATTTAAACTACCTAATAATCTGTCAAAATTAGCATATTTTATATGTGAGGAAAGGCAAATTTACATGCATGGCATTTTGGAGGAAATCACGACTTGGCAGGTAGTAAACCACAGACTAAACTCTGGTAGAAAAGAAAATCCCATCTAGAGTTGTATGCTTTACAATGCAGATTTATTATTGACCACCTATTAAGCTTCTTCATTTGATAACCTGCATCAATTAAAAAAAATCTTTTAGGAACCTAATCCTATTTGCCTTATTCAGATAAAACTTCCCTTGACCTCAGTGTCTGGGAGTGTAATCAATAAAAAAACTGCACTGCCTGATCTCTTTATGTTGCTGTATCCTGGCAAAACATACAATTAAACGGGACTTTGTGCCCTAGTCAAGACCGCAGAACAATTTCTTTCAAACACATTAGTAACTAGTTGCTGCAAAATAAACAACAAAAAGTTTCTACCTATGACTATGGACATGTGAACTTTAATGTGAAAATAATGACATATAAAGGCTAGCTCCAAACAGACCTTATAAAGGTTTACTCTTGTTCCTACATAAAAGCAGTTGTTACAGTTGTTAAACATGCTCTCCAATCTTGATTGAGACTTTTAATCAAATTGCCTATGCCAGGAATCAGTTCTACACTAAAAAAAAAATTAAGTAATATAAGGAAGCTTTATGATCTGTTAGGGAGATGTAAAGCATATTGCTTTTGCTCTGAATAAATACAAGAAGCAACAAGAAGTTTCCCCCATCAGGGTACTCTGAATAAAGTAGATCAGATAATCCAGGATTTGGGATTGAACGTCTCACTGTAGATCATAAACTAGGTCCAACAGCTGTAACAATTTCTGTGTACAAGGAATGTCAAGTAATCAAAATAATTCCATCATGGTTTTAATTTGATAGCTCATTCCTGTTTAAGAAAGTAATTTCCTTAGCAATTTCATGTATTTCAGGCAGACTGCTTCTGGTCTTTGGTTAATATACAGATACTTGTCTGTTACATTCTTTTCCATTTGAACCACTTTTTGTACCATTTTCAGCTAGCTTTGTATCAGATGAATTATGAGGTGACTGGTATTCATAAGGAAGGAAGATGAAACAATGATTTTAAATAGTTCAAACAGAAGTGCAGCAGTCCTGTAGAGCTGAAAACAAATCACAAAGAGATGGACATTATCTGTATGAACAAAGAAAATACATGAACCCAAGAACCAAAGGAGAATAAACCTTGTAGATAGACTGAGAAGTAGAAGCAAGAGATAGCATAAGAAGAATTTTAAGAAGGATGTAAACATGTTTGATGGGTGAAGGATTAATCCTGGTTAACAGCCAAATGCTCATCCAGCCACTCACCCACTCCTCTCCAGTGGCACAGAGGGAGAAAATACTATGAGGAAGCTGATGGATCCAGATGAAGATAGTGAGATTAGTTATTAAGTACTGTCGTGGATAAAAGAGACTCAAGTTGTGGAAAACTACTTTTATTTATTGCCAATTAAAATAGATTTGGGTAGGGAGAAACAAGAGCAAAACCTTTAAAATGCCGCTTTCCTCCCCACTTTCCTAGGTTCAGTACTCAACTTCTCTCCTTCATTTCCCACTCCCCTACCTCCTACCCCAAGCAGTGCAGGACCATGGGCAATGAAGGGTTGTGGTCAGTCCATAACTGTTCCCCTCAGCTGCTCCTTCCTGCTCATGATTTTCCTCCACTCCAGCACCTAGGAGTGTCTCCTTCTCTGACCTTGATGTTCCCTCTGTTATTTCCTCCCTGCCCCGCCTCCCCCCTTTTTTTTTTCCTCATTCTTGTCTGCTCTCTGGTATTTTTGACACATCTTAAATACACTTTCCCAGAGGCACCACCATCTGGCTGCTGAGATCAGCTGCTCCCTGTGGGGGATCCATTGGAGCTGACTGAAACCCACTGCCAGCACCTGGGCACTTGTACCCAAGTATATAAATGATGTGACTGTGAAAGACTTAATGATGAAGCTTACTGGTAAATTTGAAACAAAAAAATAGCTAGTCCACTTAAGGGAATTTTTATGGTTAGTATGAGAAAAAGGAAAAAAGTGATAAATGTTTAACATAGGAGGCAAACAAGGTAATTGAAGGCTAATAAGCACTTGTGGCTGGTTTTAAATCAATTAAAATGTATCTTCAGGTGCTCTGAAATGGATGCATTCTTCATGAGCCCAGAGAGAAACAAATGTCAGAAACACAACAATGACAAAATAAAGGAGAAAAAAAACATAAAATTTTGACTAAGCAATCCGTTTTCTGTTCTGCAAGGCCCTCTTGATTTCCACACAGAGTTGTTCTATATGTTTGTTCTCTTTAAACTTGAGAGAAATTATATTTGAATAACAGCAGATAAATAACTAGGACATGTTCCCTGGTATATTTTATAATCATAGTAGTTGTGAGATGAAAGATATAGAAACCATTCCTTCATTGTAAAGCTAATAGGAATATTTACTTCCCATGCATGTGGAGAAAAATTATAATAAAATTAGAAATATTAAGCTAAATTATTTTGGATTTACACTACTACTGATCTGAGAAAATTTAAGCTGAGACTTGAAATTATTCTGTGTTTTCTGCAGAAAATAACACTATATGGAGTTCTCAGAACTTTCTTAGGTCGACAGCTGCTGGAGAGCGAAGACTGGTCAGGTTACACGCATGGTCAGACCCATTTGTGGTAGTTATCTTCTTCTCATGTTTTAGGCCAGGATGTTCAGTTAGACTCATTCCATCACTTTGTCACTGGTCAGACATAGTTCTAATATTATTTTATCCTTCTCTCCAAATATCAGTATTGTTAATTGTTCTGAATCTTGAATTTTTTTAATCAAATGACATTCCACTGAATTATCTGGAGTTTCTGAATTAAGAAGGTAAAGCCAGTTTGTTTAACAGTGTTTTTTCCTATGCCAAGTGCCTCTCCCTGCACCCAGAAAATTTTTTTGAATAATTTTTTTTCATTTAACACAAAATTAAATCTTTATTTTTGCTTTCCTAATAAGTGTCATACATTTGCTTTGGGGAAGTAGTTTTCCAAATAGCTAAAGATAAAGCAAATTTTATTTTGTTGTTTCTAGGTAATTGATAATCATTGTCCAAGTCTGCATTAGCCATTTAAGATGTAACGCTTTCCTTGAGCTGTGGCTTGCCACAGACTTTATATTAGGAGTGTGACATATAACCAAAAAAACCCCAAAATTTCTTTTCCTATTTCTACACAACAAAGTCAAGTTATACTGTAAGGACCATAGGACAGGACATATAGAGGTATCCACTGTTGGCTTCAGAGGAAAGGCTTAGAGGAAAGTAGTAGCCTTATGTCTAATGTGAATTTTCCACCTAAACGAGCTGAGAAAAAGACTCTATTGATAGGAATAATACATTGCAGCTTCAGCTTTTACATGCCATCAGTTAGGCTATTTCCATCTACACAGTGTAAGCTTTGGAAGAAACAGGTAGGTTTTCCACAGAAATAGATTTTTGTTCTGGTCAGTACTGATTCATTCCCGAGGCATGGCTTCTCTCCCATCCCTGTTGTCTCTCAGATTTCTGTCAGAATCAAGGAGCTTCAAACCCCACAGCATAAACTGATTAAGAGATGTTGCAAGCAGAATGTTGAGGTTTTTTATCAGTATATCCTCAAACATTTCCTGGTTGGTGTCAGTGATTTCTGGTTTTGCATTTAACTTACTTTAGGCATTTATATTGTCTAAAAAAATACATCATATTACTAACAAGAAATGTTTAGAATCTTGTTCTTTAAAATTACTGTGCTTGGCTGTCTTCTTCTCTATATGCTTGGAAGATAATCTAACACATGGTCCAGCCTGGCCTGAGGTTGAATTCAGCTCATGCATAATTTTTAACTCTCTGCCATTTTTCCATGAGGAAGGGAAAATAGATGACCAAGTGATGCTTCCTTCTGCATTTTTCCAACATTTGACAGAAAATCAAGCTGGCACTGTGGAAAGAGAGTTCTTCAGCCAAGGGGTTAGAAGGCAGCTATTAAGAAAGACATGGACACTAACCATCACCAGGAGAGCATTTTTTAGCTCATGGGGGAATGATAATAAAGATAAGTGTTTTTAATAAAAATCGATGACTTGTGTTAGTTATTTAGATGTGAGATTCCTATGCAAAGACTATACAAACTCTCTATAGGCTATTATTTAGATATGCAATCTTGTTCTCAGGGTTTGTGGAGTTTTTTTGGTCTAAAAGCATATAATTTCAGCACACACACTCAAATTCTAAAAGCAAGGTGATCTATGCTTTCCTAGTATCACAGTTTACTTGATTGCTAAATTCTTATGTCTGCTATTCATGTAATTCTGTTTTCTTAGATAGTATTTAGATAATCTAAGGTCTGAAACCACTTAAGTGCTGTATTTGGTGTGTCATTATGCACACAGATTGTATGTGTAGAGAAAATGCGTCAATAGAACAAGTTGTGACTAATATTCTACTCTGAGATCATTAGCTTTTGTTGTACAGTGTGCTAACAACAAACTAAATTAGTAATATGTTTGTGGAATACAAGGAATATATCTGTGTAACAGTGTTACAAGACATAATATTGTCTATGTCAGAAGCTTTATTTGTATGAAAAAAAAAAGGCCTGTAAATTGAAGACTTATCCAATAGTAATCATAAAGCAAGTCAAGAAGGACATTCACTGTGTTGCAAATATTTATCATGGAAAACAAATCTTTTGAGAATCCCCAGTGATCCATGTGTAAACTACCAGCATCCAGTTCCCACTGCCCTCAGTGAGGTTCTTTTGCTTCTCATGATCAAGTTCAGTGGCAGTAGCTTCAAAGACCTTTTATTCTGTCAAGAAAAAAAAGAATACAGTTAGCCAATTTAGAATACACTTTCAAGAAATGAACCCAATTAACCTGCCTGTAGTATGTTTCATATTAATTTCCAAGTCCTTTCAGTGAAACTTGTTACTGATTTAAAATTCTGTATCCCTCTGAGAAGTATTAAAAAGTGCTTACTTTTGCTTCCTAATAATTCTTAAATTCCCATTAAATTGCCATTTAAAGTCTTCCTCAGCTATTTCTTATATTAAAAAAAAATATATATATATATCTGAATTGAGTGTATGGGAGAAGAAAAAAAGAAAATACTGTACTTTTGCCTGAATAATTTCTTGTTCTTTATTACCCATGGACATTAATGGAGTTTTAATTTGTTGTTACACCAAAGTTTTACACTTCATTAAATCTTTGTGCCAATAATTACAGGCCTTATTGATTTCCTGTCTTTTTACGTATTCAAGAGCTCTTTAGGGCTTGTCTCCCCCTGGATTGTTTTTCTCACATTGAGATGCCACTGCTAATCTTCCAAAAGAAAGGTTGAAAGTGTTTAAGCTTTCTGTAATACATTCTCATCTTCTTTATCATGTTACAATTAATTAGGTGAACTGATAAGACAATTTTTTCCCTTGCAAAGAATAATACAAAATTTCTATAGCAAAAGATGTAAAAAACTCATAGAATCACAGAATATGTTGATTTTGAAGGGACCCATCAGGATCATTGGGTCCAACTCCTGTCCCTGTGTAGGGCACCCCAAGAATCACACCATGTTCCTGAGTGCATCATGCAAATGCTTCTTGAACTCAGACAGGATTGGTGCTGTGACCACTGCCTTCGGGAGCTTGTTCCAGTGCTTGACCACCCTCTAGGTGAAAAACCTTTTCCTGATATCTAACATAAACCTCCCCCGCTTCAGCTTCCTGCAATTTCTGCAAGTCCTGTCATTGGTCACAGGAGGGAAGAGATCAGTACCTGCCTCATCTCTTCCCCTCGTGAGGAAGCCGTACACTGCTATGATGTCACCCCTCAGCCTCCTCTTCTCCAAGGTGAATACTCCAAGAGACAGCACTTGCTCCTCATAAGTCATCCCTTCCAGAGCCATTACCATCCTCGTGGCTCTCCTTTGGACACTCTCCAATAGCTTGAAGTCCTTTTTATATTGTGGTGACCAAAACTGAATGCAGTACTCAAGGTGAGGCAGCACCAGTGCAGACCAGAGTGGGACAAGCACCTCCTTTGACCGGCTTGATGCACCCCAGGACACAGTTGACCCTCCTGGCTGCCAGGGTACACTGCTGGCTTACATTTAGTTTGCCATCAACCAGGACCCCCAGGTCCCTCTCTCCACCACATTCCCTTGTCTGTACTTATCACCAGGGTAAGTTCTCTAAGTGATCAGTCTCACAAAATGCAACAAGATACATTTGAAGAACAAAGAATTAGTTTTCACATTAACTCAGAGAAAAAAAAAAAAAGCTAGATAAGGATTGTACAGCATTAATATTCAAAACCAAGGAAAGGATTTAAGCAGCTAAAATATAACACAGGTAGATAATAGTTGCCTAAATACAAAACACAATTCCTTTTATTTTACCTAATCATGTAAATGCCTAAAGCATAATGGAAACTAGTCTACAACGCATGAGATACAAAACCTTAGCAGAATAGAGCTATTTGTTTTGTAGGACTACAGATTCTTAGGACATATTGACAGAACAAGAACTGTAACAGACTAGTAGCGAGTAATATTTTTTTATCCCCAAAGCTTTCTGGAATGTTGTTTTGTCATATTGTATTTTAAGATGTATGGGGTAATTTTCCGTCTTTGCCGCTGAATCTGGGAAGATGTGTAGTAAGCAGTGCAACATACATAGGCTAGGGGAAAAAAAAAAGCAAACAAATATCCAGAAGCCTGATCTCTGGCCAGACAGTTAGAACCATCAGCTGTGAAAGAACTGTCCATTTTTTGTAGGTTCCTTTTAGTGATTTTACTGCCTTGTTTCTGCTACTGTGACATCTTAAAACAGTTTTCATAATTGGCTGGTGAAGCACTCCCTCAAACTGTGCTGCAGGAACAAGAATTGCCTCTCATTGAAGAGAAAGTTACACCCAGACCCCACTTTTAATGTGCAAGGGCTTTAAATGCTAAGCTATTATACAAAACAAGACTAATGGTGGCATACTTAAGTCATTCTAATTAGGCAGTTTTTCTCAAAAGAAGACTCCATTAACTGAATCTCAAGCAAAAGGGTTTAAATATGGATAAACTCAAGTCTGTTCTTAGAAAACCTCATCAGGTTTCAATGCTAACCAGGTCTGCAGTTTTGTACTTTACCATCACATAGAGCCAACTCTTCCATGAGGAATGCATAGGTCATCAGCATGCCAACATTGCATTAATGTGGCACTTTAATATAAGGAAGTTGAAGTCTCACTCATCATTTTTTGTACCTAGAGTTGTTTTTTACTGCATTTAAAAACATAGAATCACAGAATCATTCTGATTGGAAGAGACCTTGCGAGGTCTCTAGACCAACCTCCTGCTCAGAGAAGTGTGATCTGAGATCAGATTAGGGCCTTGAAAATCAATAGACACAAAACTTAAAAATCTTAGTACATTAATGTCTTCAGCTCTTTTGCATAAATTTGCTGAGAAACAAATTTGATGGTTCTTTGTTTAACTGAAACCCTAAATGACCATAGATTTTGCCTAGTAAGAAACGAATGATTGAACAATGTGACTTAGATTAAATAAGCAAGCATATTGAAAGGTATCCTTAGTTTAGGATCGGATAACTGTGTCTGGTTTTACAAAGCTAAAAATAATAATTTGACATTTTAAAAGTTTATGAAACATTTAAAAGGACAATGAGATCTCTAATGGACTCCCAACTGTTCTGTTGCATTTTTTGTCTACACAGTTCTTCATCAGTAACATGCTAACTTTATTTTACTGTTGTTTCATCCGAGATACTTTTGTATAGTCTTTTGGGTTTTATGTTGTGTAACTCTGTAGCTCAGAAAGATATCTTGCTACAAATACGCATTTTATCTAACTTTTAATGTTCTGAACAAAAGTCTCCTTACCTGAACATTTTCTAATTCATCCATCCTGGATCACAAGGTATTCTTAACCCCAGGCTGTCATAAAATCTGATCTAACTTTTCTTGCTACTTTAATATTTCTATCATTGTTTACCAGATCATTCCATATTTTTTTTTTTCCTTTATAAAGCATTTCAATAAATAAGTGCATCATGAGGCACCTTAATACAGCAAGAACAATCCTTTCATTATGCCTATAAAATGAATATTTCGTTTTAAATACATAAAGCAATATAAGCATCTTAGGAAAAAGGTAGGGGAATATGTTACAAAATATCACACTGGTATTTTAAAACTCGATAATGACTGTGTTTTGATACATAACTCAGTCTTTGTTTTCTTATGAGAGAAATTAAATCAGAGCAGTATTTGATATGCCAAGATTCAGGAGATATTTGGATTCAGTTCAATAGAAAATGCTGTGTAATATCATAACACATGCAACTTTTTAGAATCAAAACTTGATAATAATGGCATTGTAGTGCTCAGCACAGCAGCAATGGTGTATGTTGTCATTTGCACCAGAGCTGCAGCCTAGTTTACTAGTGTTAGAATATCAGCAGTTTACAAATACTCCCATGCTGGCCCATATTAAATTCCTTGGCATTCTGAGTTGCCTCACTTGTGGACAGGTTAGCTGACCAGAACTGGAAGCCCTTCTGGGCAATTCGAATTGAAGACAATAAAAAGGGGAGAGAAACTCGGGTCACTTTAGATGCAGCATTTCAAATTGATGGCTGTATTCCATATGCACCAGCCCTTCAGACAGGAATTTTATTTTGGAATGTTTATTTATCTACTTCGTTCTCATAGCTATTCTAAAGAAATTCCAATTAGAAATTACAGAAATAAAAAACCCAAATCTTCCTGGATGTTAGTATCAAGAACTAACCAATACCAGATGGTTATTTTGTCTTCAAACTAAGTGGATGTTGAGCCCTGCATAATTTAGGATTAGAATTATTAATGTTTTACTTTTTTTTTTTTTTTTTTTTTTTTATGCAACAAGTGTTGCATTCATTTTAGTTTGTTGTGATTTGGTGGTTTTTTTTACAAATCACATGGAGAAATAAGAAACAAAATTTTCAGATGGGCACTTAATAGAGAAAATAAAACTGCAAGTAGAATATGTGCTTTTATTTTGCCACCACATATGGACTATCAAATGCAATACTTCCTCAATTATCAGAAACCAAAGTACACAGGAAATTTCCAGGGAATCCATGGAGACAGACAAGACCCCAGTGGTGCAATATTTGTAACTTAGCTAGAAACAATGACAGTTGTTCTTCAAGAAAATATTTTAAGAAGGCATATGTTGTCAAGGGATTACTTTAAAGCCATTTTTTTCCCTAATTTGCTTAAGGAAATGTTATAAAGACAATATTACCAGGTCATTTAAGTCCTATGTATTGTCACACCTGGTATTTATTTTCTGCTTATGAAGCTAACTATCCTTACAATGTTGGAAATTAGATTGTCCTGATACCTTCATTTATAGAGAAAAACACACTGGGATACTTAATGTTTCATTATCCTATAAGTAAATGTACAAATAATATTTTTAATATTTTTTCCAAGTATGATCTCAAACATCAGAACAAACCTGACTGATCTCTGATTCCCCAAGCATTGTTTTTCCTCCCTTTATTAAAGAGAGATGCTAAGTCTTTCCTTCACCTTATCTCAGTGTTCTGTTTCTTAAAAGGGTTTTTCTAGTCTCTGTAAGGCCTCAGAATACAACCAAAATCCAAAGATAAGCTGGTTCTTTATTTTTTAGTCTTCATGGGTAAAATGTTATATGATCCTTCTATTTGGATAATTTAACTTATTCAAATTGATTTTAATCTGTTCTTTCCCTCTTACTGAATTTATTCATATGGTGTGGGGTTTGTGTGTTGTGTGTGTTGTGGGGTTTTTTTGTTTGTTTGGGTTTGGGTTTGTGGTTTTTTTTTTTAATTTTGTGTCTGTGTTCAGTATCCAGTCAGAATATTTTCTGTAAAAAAACAACAGGAAAAAAAAATCCTTTAATGTTTTAGCTCTTCAGAATAGTCCACTTGAACGCTCTCCCTCTCTGCTAAGTAATGGAATTAGACTTTCTAGTTTTCTCTCCCTGACCTTTCTGATTTTATCAGTGCATACTTGCCTTCTTTCTATATACTCATCTATAGTACTATGTAATCACTTCTACTTTGTGAACGACCTTTCGATTATAATGTCTTTGTTACTGAAGCAGTAAAATACACCTTTTTGTATGCTCAACTTCTGTCTATGGACTGAATTCATTAGCTGTGTGTATACAGGACTTAATGAGTTCCAGCTGACTATATTCCCTTTTGCTAAATCATTTTTTTTCCTAAGAGAAATTAAATATCTGACTTACTGAGATTATCTTTTTAAAGCATATTATTTTCCTTTCCAGTCTTATTTCTTACTATGTGCTCTCACAAAAAACTACTTTCAGAATGCAGGTTCTTAAGTTCTTCCATTTCAAAGTCAGAAAATAAGTCAATTTACCTGAATATTATCTCTTTAGAATTTCTTTCACTCACTGAACTGAAATGTTAAACTTAATCCAGTCTACTGCAGCTGACAAGCCTTACAACTGTTTTTCTGAACTGGTCAATCTCTGTCTTAAATAGTTTGTAATTTAAACCCTTAACTGATATTAGAAAGTTGTTCTAGAACCTTGCCTTCTAATCTACTACCTAGCTGTTCTCATTATTTGCACATAGTTCCTTTACCAGCTTCATTCTCTCTTCTACTTGTTTCTTGTTTTTAGTATTGCCTCTCTCTTTCCTTAAAAAGTTACATCAACAGTTTTTAAGGATATACCAAGCTTTATATGTTTACAGTATTGTATTTTTCAAAAAGTTTAAAATATTTAACATTCTATTCTATCTTGTCTTTCCACTGTCGTTTTCCCACATCCTCTTTACTTTTTTGTTTTGTTTTGCATTTGTTTTTCTGTGTTTGTTTTTTTTTTTCACCTTCTCTTCAAGCATTCAGAAGGTCATCTCATCTTCATCTGAACTCAGAATGACCATTTACAGTCTTGGTATACAGCACTGAGTTTTCACCTTTTTTCCTGATGCAAGGTCTGAATAAATCTAAGAAACACTTTTATGTTCTCTGGATCCAGTTAGACTTCCAATATTCATATCCTTCAATTATGTCATATTGTACATCTAGCAGTGAAGTAGATTTAACAAGATGGGGTTTAAGTTTGAATTTCTTTGAAGTTCCCATTACTAAGGAAGTTTGAGATCTGGGTTTGGGCAGTACTTGAATCCTTTGTGAAAGTCACTAAAGCCAGAGTAATTCCATTTGTATCAGTGTTGTTTTAAGTAAACCATGTCTCTTAGAATTTAGCTCTTAAAAACTGGAGAGTCTTTTAGCATAATTTCAAATAAAGATTTTTCAACTCTCTGACAATCACGATGAAAAATAATTCTACAGCATTTGTCTCTTGCATTTAATGTATAAAACTGGCATGAATATAGGATAAAATTTAAGTCATTAGTTTACATGACAGAAGTCACTACAGGGATAAAATATCTGTATAACATTAAGCACTAAATGAAGCAGAGAAATCAAGTACTTAACATTAAATTAAATTTAAAAAAAAAAAAAAAAAAGACAAATAGCAATGTGCTTAATTACGTTTTTAATTCAACTGGTTTGGGTTTGCATTAAAGTTGCACCTGTGGGAAGATTTCTTTAACATCTCTTTCACACCAGCTGAAATAAAACATCCAAATAATTTGTCTACAAAGTGACCAAGCACAAAAAAATGCAACCAACCAAATAAATAATGGACAATAGAACATTATTTTATCTCATAGAATCTGAAAATTACTCTAAAATACTCAAGCATATGCACTTAATATGCATTCTCAGACTTTAATTTCTAAGTACCAATTATTATTTTGGTTTTGGGAAAAACATCTTCGGTGGAGTCAGAATTTAACATAATAGGTTTTTCTGACAATATCTGCACCATTGATTAGTATGTTATTAACATTATTATATTTTCCTGAATTATCTCCAGAAAATGTCGGGGGTTTAAATTTAATGTTAAAGTTTCTGGGAAATCCAGATAAGAAAAGAGTGAAGAAAATTAAGGATGCTATTTCAGCCTACAGTAATTAGACTTTCCTTGATGAGATGGAATAACTATACAGGAATACATCCACTTTGTCAGTCAAATTTGAGTCCACATTGCCTCATTTTCTAAGCTCCAGACTAGCTCAAAGTGAGGGAAAATTGTCAGAGCTCTAATGCCAGCTTCAATCTTCTTTCAGGTGCCTGGATCAGGCCCAAGCCAAGCCTGCTGTGCTACAGGCCAACACATCAGCAGATATTTTCAGTTTAGGACTTCTGGAGAACAGTGTGGAATCTCATAGAGGGCATAAACGGCAGAATTTGGGCAGTGGAGACGGAAGGGACTAAGTACAGTGTGTGGCAAGAAGGAGAGTTGAGACAGTTTATGTCTTCATTTCTCAATCCATGAGTCAGCAATTAAAAGCTAATGTTAACTGGCTATAAATTAAATAAAGTTAATTTTCCAAAGTTAATTTTCCAAATTAAGACTATTTTATTATTTTATTAATTTTTTTTGCCAGCAGCAAAACTGGCTGATTTAGGCCAAATCAATAAACTGAATGAACAAAAGAAAGGTCATGAGACTTGGCATGCTTAAGCCTGGCCATATGGTCCTCTGGCAGTGTAGCTGGAGATCTAGTATCATATAGCTATGCCACAAAAGTAACCAGAGATAATAATAATTAATCATTGATTAATGGTCATGCAAATATTCAGCAGTGCTTATTCTTCTGAGTGGTTATCAAAGAGAAAGCCATAACACAACTTTTAGAACAAGTGCAGTTTTCATTAGCATTTTAGGAATGTACAACATGAACTTTAATACTAAGCCACACAGTGGTAATGGATGCATTTTCTGTCCTGCTTCAATGAGCAGCTATGGTGCTGTTCATTAGCTCTTATACGATGTTAATACCAGCTAACGACAGTAATGCTAGCAGTGATGAGTTTAATAAATGAGGCTTCTGCCAAACCAGGTTTAGTAAATGAAGATTCAGCTTTTCAGGAAGGATGTTTTAAAATATTCTACTGTGTTTATAACTGAGATTGGAAATGTTGAATCTATAAACTGTAAAATACAAAGAAGTCCCTGCTTTAAAATCTTTTTTGTAATTGGTTCTATTACAGTGGTATAAATAAATCTGTAGAGTCTAAGGGCAACATTGTATTTTCCTATTACTCTGCCCTCATGCAAAATTATTTTTTGGTAGGTCATCATTGCTTTTTTTACATTGCAGTAGATGTGAAACCAAATATTTTTTTTCCCCTAACTCCAGATAACTCAGCATTGCTTGAAGTAATATTAAAATATCCATGTTCACTTTTTTTTAGATGTGATTGGATGTTAGTGGTCCATTTCATGGGCCTATAGAGATGAAAAATATGGTTATTATTTCAGTTTAACTTATAGCATGTTCCAAGCATCTCTGGAATGATAAAAATTAATTAAATGCAGTCTTCAAGACTATGATATTTCTAAACCATTGACTAAAGCTCTTGAAAAATTATTTTTTTTTTAAATATGATTGCTATTTAACTTTAAGATTTATGAAGACAAAGAAAAAATATTAAGAGATCCTGATTTTTTGCATTGATTACTGATTTTATTGGCAATTGTATGTCCTCAGCATCAAGAATTTAAATTAAGGCTGTTGATTGTCTTTATATGTTTAATTCTGAAA
>NW_009952366.1:3069399-3093142 GCF_000747805.2 Chaetura pelagica | reverse complement strand
GAGTGTACTGCTTAAGAAAATTCTGTTTACTGTTTCAGGAGCTGCATGGTCTGAGCTAATGTTCTGTAGAGCCTTGTTTGTTGGTTTGTTTGTTTGTTGTTACCAGCTCTAATTCAAGCTAGATAGCTAAACACATTTTTAACCAATAAGTGTCTTTCACATAATTAAATAAAATAGTGGTCCTACCCTAACTTCTGCTAAGTTACTTATACTGCGATAGGGTACTATCAAAACAGTAGCAAGGACTGAACAGATGGAACTACCCCACCACTTCACTAATCCTATAGTTTTCTCCTGTTTCAAGACTGAAACAAATGTGCAGTACAATTTAGAAATATATGCTCATTTTTCCTCATGGGATTCACTTAGCCTTCCTATCTGCAGCAAAACATGTCGACTTCTTGCTTACCAATTATGGAATTAAGTAGTAGCTCAGTGTTCCCTCAGGATAAACAGAACCAAAATAACTTGTGACTATATTGCTATCATGCTAGTTATGTCCCAGGGGCCAAACGGAGAGTGAACAGACAGAGATAGCTGTAGTATTTTCTAATTTTTTACTGCTTCGCTTTCAGCACTAGTAGTGATCTTTTAATGTAATTTTGTTTGTAATACTAAGAAATTGAATTAGCTTACTTGCCTGTGTGTCTATTAGCTGTCTTTGAGACCCAGAGAATCTAATCAAAGCAGAAGAACTCCTTTTATTTGTTTTTCCTCTTGGTTTTCTCTCTGAAGTGCTGTAGCATTCTTGTTTCTTTTATAGGTTTGTCAATCATTCTCTTCTGGATTCTTTGCTTATGGCATCTGAATTTTGTTTGCTCAAAGTTTAAGAGTCTTTTTTTTTTTTTTTATAATCACTTGTCCACCATTTATTTTAGTTCCAGGAATAGAACATTATTTTGTAGTGCCTTATCTTTCATTTCTTCTCCTGAGTACTGATTGTTCAATTGAGGTAATTGATCATATCAGAATTATTGCACATGTCAGGGTTACATTCCAATTTGTATTTCAATTATTCTTTTAAGTTTAACTGTATGTTTTAGTGAAATCTGTTTATAGCACTATTACCGTACGCTTGGATTAAATCTTCCTACTTCTTTTACAGCTACTACTATATAAAATGAGTAAACTGAAGCTACAGTAACTTGAAAAAAGGAGAGTAAACACTACAACTGAAATTTTAATATTAGTCTGTGTGTAAAAGGTGTCATATATTTCTAAAAGTGATATAGATATAGATACAGAACTACATACATATATATATGTATATGTACATACATGTACAATTAGACCCACTGCTAAACTCAATGTGTTCTGATTCAGTACTAGCTAAAGCTTGTTTTCATGAAGGTATCACATCATATTTTAAGGAAACACATTGATATTTAGTATACCAAATATTTCCCGTTACAAATTATACCTACAAGCTTTTCTTCAAATTGACAGAATTTGATTTTACTTTTGTGTTTGACAAGTGACATACTTTCTGGATGCAGTGCTTTAATTTTCTTTAATGATAATCTGTTCCAATTTTGTGGTGTCCCTGTAATATTAAAATATAACCTTTTTCCCCTTTCACACCTATATTCCTTCAAGACTCCTTTCCAGAATCACTGAATGTTCCCATATAAAGCTGGAGTCTTGCCAGATCATGGAGGCACAGTGTGCATCCACTGAGAAGAAGTGTTGGTTGCCTCGAGGCCTCTGTGTGAAGAAGAGGTAGAAACAAAATCTTCTCTCCTAATAAAGCCCCATGGAGCTGAATTCCTCCCATATTATAGGATGGTGACAGATAGATAAGCATTTTAGATTTATTTCTTTCAAAACAACTTCTAGACATCATGCAGGTGAGAGGTTATCAGACTTCAGTGCTGGGGATGAAGGGAATAAGGACTGCTTCATCAGTAAAGCCTGGATCAATACATGACTTCAAAACTGCCTCTGTCATGTAGAAATTAGCTAGGCAGTGCAGCCTGTGTGTAGGGCAAAGTTACAACAGATGCAATACCTAAAGGAAAAAGAAAAATCGTTCACAATAAGGTTTTGTTTGTAATTCTATGCCTTGATTCAGTAGGCTAGGCAGAATTGCCCAAGGAAACAATACCAGCACAAACAAATGGATTACTGCATGGTTCCTGTATATATCTTAGAGGAATTTGGTTTTGTATTCTTCTGACATAACATACATTAAATGTGTCTGTGAGCCATATTGATTGTTTTTACAAACTAGACTGTTTAGAATGATGGTCCAATACTTTAACTACAGAGGGTGGAAGCTGAATTATATAAGGTCTCCTGACTTAATGGCAGTTTGTCCCCAAGATTTTTCTTTTGGATGCTTTTTTGCTGGATTACATTAATATTTCATAAGAAAAGCAAAATGTACAGAGGACCCTGATAAAAATGTTAGTCTCTAAAACTACTCAAAAGACAGCAGTCTGTTTCAGTGTTCTTGGTAAGAATTCTGGACAATTATGTGTTGAGGCTTTGCACTTTGGATCATGTATTTATTTAACCTGATATGCTAGTTATAATAGACTGCATTCTTCCATCTTTCCACTAAAAATTTATTTGAAGAGCATCTGACACAGTATTTCTCATAAAACATTAACTTTGAAAGCACTGAAAACTGAGTTTTTTAACTGGCATTCAGTTCTCTATTTTTGTGGATAATGTAATGCATACTTACATATTTCACTGCACTATAAATAATTTCAAAAGAAATTAAAAATTAAAATTCTCTTTAAATAAAGTAAAAGTTAAATAGAAAAACTGATGGGTTTGCTTTAAAAAACAAACAAACAACTACAAATAAAAATAAGAAAAATAAAATAAAAATTTAAAAAAAAGAAAAAGTAAAAAAGCAACAACCTAGTCTATCTAGTGTATGTCAGATTGATTTTGGCCTATTAATTCTCTCTGTGGCTCTGAAGGATAGGGACCCTTTCATTTTGTATAAACACAGTCACATGTGCCTGAAAGGGCTCTTAAATGCTTCTAAAGGGTCCTTTCAGAAAATATTTTCACTAAATTACTTCTGAGAACTGTGTTACACTTAGAAATAGTGTTGAAGGCCTGAGGGTTACAGTAAGAGTCTGTTTCCCTCCTACCTGCTGTGACCTGTCAGGTATTCTACAAATAATTCCCCTGAGGGTCTTAGGGCCTCTGCTTGCTTGCTTTCCAGCTGATAACAGTAACTCTCCAACAAAAGGATTCAACAAAGACAAAAAGTTCAAGCTTTGGAGGTGATGATAGGTGAAGAAGGAATTTTTCCTTAAATTATATCTGTAAGTGTTTATATCTGTAAGCTTTATTTGTTTGTGTCACTTTCTTCTGCAATTTGAAGTGCAGTTGACTTCCTGGAAACAGTTGAGACATTTCTCTAATACATCCATCCAGAGATGTAGGGTGCTGACCTCCCTTTCTTCCTTTTGAGCAAGTTTATATTCCCATTGTGTGAACTTTTGCTCTGTAGATCTAAGTTTTCTACGAGATAGCAGGAGTGTTTTCTGACCTACAGTGAACTGGGGAATGTGAAGTAGCTTGTAGATCCTTCTGGATATACTGCCTGCTTTACAGTTGTAGAGCACTGGGTCAAAAACCTTGGTTAACCTGAAACTGGGAAGCAGAGTCAACTGGCTTGACCAAGCTGACACAGATAGTTTGTTGCATTCAGTTTTATTTAGTCAGGCATTAGCTCTGATATCTTCATAGAATAATAGAATGGTTTGAGTTGGAAGGGACATTAAAGATCAGCTAGTTCCAAGCACCCTGCCATGCGCAGGGACACCTCTCACTAGACCAGGATGCTCAAAGCTCCCTCCATCCTGACCTTGAACACTTTCAGGGATGAGGCATCCAAAATTTCCCTGTTCCAGTGTCTCACCACCCTCGCAGTGAAGAATTTCTTCCTAATGTCTAACTTGAATCTAACCTTTAAAGCCATTACCCCTTGCTCTATCACTACATGCTCTAATAAAAGTCCCTCCCTTTCCGCTAAGCCCCATTCAGATACTGGGAGGCCTCTACAATGTCTCCTTGGAGCCTTCTCTTTTCCAGGGTGAATAACCTCAGCTCTCTCAGCCTCTCTTCACAGGAGAGGTGCTCCAGCCTTCTGATTGTCTTTGTGGCCCTACTCTGAAATCACTCCATGAGTTCCATGTCCTTCCTGTGCTGGGGGCTCCAGAGTTGCATATAGTGCTCCACATGGGGTCTCACAACAGTTGAGCAGAATGGAGGAATCATCTACCCTGACCTGCTTGCCATGCCTCCTTTGTTGCAGCCCAGGATATGGTTGGCTTTCTGGGCTGCAAGCATACAATGCCACCTAACTGTGAACTTCTCATCAACTGGTATTTTGCTGCTTTGCTATTGAAAGATTACATACCTAATGAAAATACTCAGTTTTTAAGAATCAGATCTATTTTCCTTACTATAAACACATGAGAATTTTTCAGACAATAGAGAAAAATGATTGAGAAACTAATCAATAACCCTTCATTTATTTTTTTTTAAACCATTTAAGATTACGTAGGATTATAGGTTATATTAACATATTTTCCATCAATTATTTAGCTCTTGGCTTTAAATGTTCAAATGCAATATATGTTAGTGCACTATATTGGCCTAAAATGAAGTTTTGCAGTGCACATAAAAGCAGTTGCAGAAAAAAAGTTCCGTGATCTTTCACTAACAAAGACGTAGGTTCTAAATTACAATTTCCATCAATGGTAGCATGAATTTCATTAGTATTCTGAATTTAATAATGCAATTGTAAAATTATTGCTCAGTAATAGTGAATTCCATCTATAATCAGTAAGCATTTAGCATTGCACTTTCTAAATATATAAACATACATTAATTTCCTAGGACTCAGTAAAAAGCTTTTGGGTCATTGCGCTGTTCACTGAGAGTCATTTGGGAACTGTAAGACTACATGGCTCTAATTAAGTGAAATATCTGCAAAGATAATATATTCTTGTGTAGAAATTGGTGTATATTAGCACTTCAGTATTTGACATAATACTAATTGGTATAATATAAACTATATCCAAACAGCATAGATTGGGTTTAATTGATTTTTTAAGTTTGTCCAACATTTAGTTTAAAAGTACTCTGAAATAATATTTTAGTGAAAGTCTTCATAGCTTTGATCTGCACTGTGGAACTGAGTTTTAGAGGTACGATCATGTTGACACACAGGGATACTACCTCTCTGTTCATCCAAAGCCTACTTTTCAAGGGTAGAAAATGCATATATTTAGGCCAGCAATATACCCAAATTGTGAGAAACTGTATCAGCACTATCTGTGCCTCAAAAATAAAAAAAGTAAATAAAGACACACAAAGTAGGAAAGAAAATTGTATCTGGCATATCACCAGATTCCTCATTTTAAAATGTTCATGGTAACCACTTAGTCTGATTTCTTAGATAAATAAATATGCCACTAGTTTTAAATACTAAAAAATTATGGCATAAATGTTATAGCCCTATAAATGATTAATTTCATGCTCTTAAAAAAACTAGGGAGAAGGAGGGTTATACATTTTTACTCTAATGAGTCAAACATTTATGAACCACGTTACCTGTTTTTCCTTCAAAACACCATATTCAGAACCTTGATAGATATACATGGCCATGTAATCAAAGCAAACTAAGTGTTTCAATCAAGTATATCCAATCTAAACCTTCTCTGGCACCACTTGAGAGCATTTTCTCTCATTTCTGTCATTTGTTTCTTCGGAAAAGAGACCAACCCCACCTCAGTACAACCTCCTTTCAGGAAGCTGTAGATTACAAGAAGGCTTACCCTCAGCCTCCTTTTCTCCAGCACTCATTGCTTGCCTTCCTTTTCTTTGTTAGCTGATATGAAAAAGGAAATGGAGGGGAGAGGAACTGAAGAACAATTCCTGAGATGGCAGAAAAAGTTTATTTCAGCAGACCTGTGGCAGTTTGCACAAACTAAACATCTTTCTCTTGGCCTTTTCCAAAATAACATGAGACAACGTAATTTTGGGCAGTTCACTCTTAGGTCAGCCTGATTCACATTCTGCTTTTTCCTCTATCACAAGTAGAAACTCCTCAGTAAGAAATAACTAATTTCTGAGACATGTGCTGGAGCTGGAATTTTTTTTATCCTAAGTGGATATTATATTCATAGTGTGGAAGCAATCCAAAATATTACATATTTTAATTATGTTAATTATTTTTCTAGAGTCAGACTGCTGCAACTTGTAATTTTTTAAAAAACTTTTTTATTTCATTTTTTTCTTCTCATATGCACATGCATTCCCTCATAATAAACTGCTGGGGATAAGCCTATTACTAGCTAACCCTGTAAGAATCTTCACCTCCCTCAAATGCTTAGCTCTGAGATGTTTCTCATAACATTAATTGCCAAATTTCTGTGCATGTGTCTAATTTAGACAAGAGTTCTGCACTTCCAAATTGTCCTCAGATTTTATTTATTTTTAATTTTTTTTTTTATGCTGGCAGTTTGACATACTCTCTTTTCTATTATTATTATTATCATCTCTAATTTAGCAGCTCACCTTTTGTAGCTGTCTTAAGGTCCCCATGGACTAAGCAATTACTGTGTTGACCACAGCTGATGTCTACAATAATAAGAGAATTTTTCATTTCAGCAATTTTCTTTGCTATTTGAGATCTTATCTACTCAAGGTTCATTTTTCTCTGAAGACCAAAAGGTACTTTAGTATGCAGATGACTCACAGAAGCAATCTATCTGTCTTCTCAAATTTTGTATTTAACAGGTAATATCACTAAGGATCTTATGACTAATGACAGGCTGAATCATTTCTGTTAGTACTGCATCCCTATGCTGAGTTCATGCTAACACAGGAAAGGTATAAAACTAAAATTTTAGGTGACACTGTAATTTCTCACTTCAGCATAGGAAAAAATTATATTTTTGTTTTACCAGCATAATTATAGTGGTATTAATAAGAAGCCACAAGAGGTAGATATATGTATATACCATTGTGTGTGTGTGTATGTATATATACACGTATTTATATATGTGTGTGTATATGTATATATATATACACACACACATGTGTATATATATACACACACATATCTTTTGTCAAAGATGCTCTGCCCTTTCCACATCTGTCGCAAGACCTCTTAATTCCTGAACAAAATCCCAAGGTCCCCACCCCCATTCCCCCCCTTCCCTTCCTGCCCCTTCCCCTTTTCCCCTTTCCCTTTCCCTGTTTGTGTTTCTTCCCAGATGTGACTTCTGAAGTACTTTTGAGGTTGTGATGTGAAGATGTGGCTCTACTTCGACGTTGGTAATACTGAGTATTAATTACTAGATTTTAAAATATAGAGGACTGAATATTATTTGCATTTTTATTTTATTGCAGATAATAGAGTATCTTTCCCATTGGACTAAGCAATTACCGCAGTCACTCCTAATAAAGTTGATGAGATTTGAAATAAAGTATTTTCATTTATTGCCTTTCAGTTTCTGGCTTGGACCTTCAAATTCCTGCTAGGAGAGTTTCCCTGTCCTTAAGAGCTGCTGTGAGATGAGCCTGCATTGAAGTTTTCATTTCCTACATCAGGTGGCACAAATGACATGTTGTAAGTTATTTTATTAATGTTTTTAACGTTCATATTTAATTTTCATATTTAATGATCAGTAACATAATGGTAGTCTTATATCTTTGTTGTTGTCAGAGATTACAGTGTGAGAGTTTTGGATTACATACTTGGGAAAGAAAAAATCATTAGAAAGGCAGTGCAACACTGGAACGGGCTAACCAGAAAGGTTGTGGAATGCCCTTGGAGATTTTCAAGCCTTGGTTAGACAAAACCACAGCTGGCCTTTTCTAGTGTTGGGCATAGCCCCATTCTGAGTAGTAACTGACCTACATGAACTCCATAGACATCCCCCCCAATCAACACTTCTATCATACTGTGGTGATGCTGTGTCTCAGTAAAACAGAAAAGGTAAAAAGAGTCAGCTGCCATCACGAGGACATTTTATCAGGATAAACATTCTGTAGAGTTACAGCCTTTAGACTTGATTTCCAGGAACACCAGTATCACACCAACATACTGTGCTAAAAAGGGATTATTAGGAAACTAATCAATCCTTATATGTGGGTGACGGAGTAGAGAGAGATATCACAAACCTCAGCTTCTGTATTTTCAGGGCTTATTATGGTTTAATAAGGAGTTGCACCACTGATTTCTCTGGGCTGTCTGCAAGTTGCGTGGTTGTATCCTTGTGACCTGAGTCAAACAGCACAGCCCTGGCAAGACAGACAAGGAACTTGATCTTGTGATTGTTAAGGCAGTCTCTAAATCTCAAAGGGTCATTCAGGGTCAGCCTTATGTAACTGGCTTTTGTTAATGGAGTTATAGCTGATACAACTGTATTTTTTTTCTTTGTAAATTCATTGTTTCTTCTTGTGTTATTCCTGCTATTCCTCTGCATAACCGCAAGAGCTACTGCAGAGCACAGCATAGTGCTTCTGTTCTTATATTTTCATATATCACTAATAAAAGCAGACTCACCAAAAAAAACTATTTAAATTGTATGGTCTCCTCAAGTGTCTTTATCCTAATAAATGCTCCTTGGTGCATTATTGAGGTTCATCAGCGAATATAGGAAAAGAAAAATTTCATTTTTATATTCTCTCTATTGCTGATAAATCAAAAATGTTCATAGGTTAAACTTAAATAATACCCACATTGTACAGGAATCTGCAGCAAAGAAAATGGATGTTACTTTGTGGAATGACTGAATAAAATGAAGTATTTAGAGATTAAAAAACCTCCTAAAATTCTCTTAATAGGAATGCTGTCATCCTTGTATATGCTAATGCTATTTCTGCTCTTCAAATAAAACACTGTGCAGGGATCAGTGTTTCAGGTAAACAGGGAGCAAACTCAATACTTCGCTGTGACATCTCTATTGTAGTCCTCATTTTATCTCCTTTTTGATACATATAAATTGTATTACTGTTCCCTGCCTACTTAAATGAAAGATGCATTTTTCTTCAAGATCGAGCAGATCAGTAAGGGCCATAAAATATTAATGATGAAAGCTTGGGGAATTATACGTGTCTGTGACTATAGGTTTATCTTGTTGGCAGTGCTTTCTCACTCTAACCTATTTCTTTTGTGTGATCTACATCAGAAATTATATACTGTAAAAAGTATTATGTCTGTTCAGATTAAAATATATGGAGTTTTTCAGACCAGATAAAGGGCTAGAATTTTTTATTCAATGATCCAAGTTTATTTAACAGCTTTATGAATTTTGCAGCACAGTTTTGCTATTCAAAAGCAGAGCTGTTTGCCAGTAATGCCATCTCCTTTTATTTCTCCTGCTATCACATTGCTCTGCAAAATGCTGTTCCTCACATGGAGCTAGAAAAATGGATAGAAGAACAGGGAAACAAAATGACAGCTTCGTTTGTAATCTTGTGCCGAAACAGGGAAAGGATACTTAACCAGCTAGTTGCTGTGGTGATTATAATGCAGGACAAGCTGTTAACACACTTCTAGTTTTTGTCTGGTCCCTTTTACTTGATGATTAAAGGGGAAAGGGAAGTGATCATGCCCTCTTCCCAATTTTATTTATTTATTTATTCATTCATTCATTTATTTATTTATTTATTTATTATCCCATGTGTTTAGGGCTTCCTTATCATAAACTAAATTGTATTAAAACTTCTGTCCAAAAGGCTGGAGGGACTGACCGAACCTTTTCCACCAACAATGAAGACTTGAATCTCATGATCCTCCAGCCTCAGACTCCCTCAAATTCATTCCAATGTTGTCTTCAATATCTCTCTCTCTCTCTTTCTCTCTCTCTCTTTCTCTCTCTCTCCCACTCTCTCCCTCTCTCCTTGGAATTCAGCAATTTGACAGTTCTCTAGTCTCTGGAATATACCCAGGAGGTTTCAAATTTGATGTAGTATCTGGGTTCCACATACACTTTTCTTTTTATCAGTAGCTTCCCATGTGTGCTGATCCCGGTATTCTGAGAGTATTCCAAGACTCAGGAGTAAGGAGTTTCTTATGGGATATAAACAGGACATTCTCATGCTCTTTTGGAAATCTCATTCTTGTGGAACATTTTTTAAAGTTCACTTTCCATTATTACGAGCACAACATTTTTCGCAAAATGTTGGAAATGTCCCTTATGAGGAGCTGGGTGTCTTTAGTTTGAAGAAGAGGAGACTGAGGGGCGACCTCATCAAAGTTTACAAATATGTTTAAGGGGAGTGTCAGGAGGACAGAGCCAGGCTTTTTTCAGTGATGACCAGTGATAGGACAAGGGGCAGTGGGTGCAAACTGGAGCACAGGAGGGTCTTCTTTACTGTGAGAGTGACAGAGCCCTGGAACAGGCTGCCCAGAGAGGCTGTGGAGTCTCCTTCACTGGAGACATTCAAAACCCACCTGGACAAGTTCCTGTGTGATGTGCTCTAGGTGATCCTGCCTGGCAGGGTGCTTGGACTAGATGATCTTTCAAGGCCCCTTCCAACCCCTAAAATTCGGTGACTCTGTGATTCTGTGAAATGTAAGGTTCAAGAAGACTTGATACTTTGTAAAAGACACTATAGATTTCCTCTACAGGTGAACAGAAATCCTACTGCGCAACACAGTTCTGTCCTGTGCCCCTTGTGCTTCACAGATCAGCGCTAAGCTGGCAGCAGTGGATAAGAGCGCTAGTCCATGGTGTCTAATTGTTCTTATCCCTACCAATCCCTCTTTCCTTTTTTTTTTTTTAATTTTTAAATTTGGGGATTTTTGTCTATTAAAAAAAAATAAAATAAAAAGGAAAAGGAGCTTTCTTTTACTCCAGAATAAAATGAAATACCAAGTTATATGTTTCACAAATAGAAGAAGAATCAAGCAGTTAACTGTCATCTTGGTTTTTGCATAGTTTTAAATGAAATCACACATCGTTCAAATTTTCTAATTACCAGTATGCTGCATGGAGGAAGTTTTTCAGTAATTAACCTTTCAGTTAATCAAAGTACATTTTCTGCTTCTTTCAATCTTCAACCTATTTTATGTTTTTCCTTTCTTTATTTTTTTCATCTTCTGCTTTGTACTCTAGACCTTGCCTTTGATATAAAAAGATCAAATCCCTGATTCACAGCTATCAAAATTCTGAGCTACACTGTAAGATGACAGACAAAGCAGGGTAAAGCTTATTGTAATTCTGATATTCTGAATTAAAATGTCACTTTTATTATGATAGAAAAATAACTCCCATGACCCATTTATCTTGGCTAAAATAATGTACACTCATAAAGATGTTCTGCTTTTTATTGGACTTCAAAGGTTATTCATTTTAGAAATTTAGAACATTTTTTGTAAAGAGGGACATAATTGTTCCTTATATACACAATAGGACTTTGTCAAATTGAAAACTGAGCTCACATATCAGCTGGAGATTTTATCTTAATTTGCTACAATGTCCCACTACTTAATCTGTGTTTCTTATATAGATACTTTTGTTATGGTATTTTATCAATATATGGAGCCATTTATAAACAAAGTACAGTACATATAGGAGACTTGCAAGCCAATATATGCAAATATGAAAGTATTGATGATTTTATGAAGCTTTTTAAGCATGTAGAATAGAGAGGTCAAGGGAAAACCTCAGAAATAACTGTTTTATAAAGTAATTAAAAAGTGGAAACCTTTTGATAAATGTAGTTTTCTGGAGAAAGGAATAGTATGGACAATTTGTTTTTCCTTTTATATCCACTTAAGTAACTTAACTTCTAAAGAGAGAGCATCCCACTGGGAAAAAACATTGACCTACTTCTGGGGGTGGCAATATTGAGGGATTTGCCAATGTGCAATATTCCATGCATACTGTTTCCACTTAGAAGAAATTGCTTAGGCTATTATGAAATTTTCCCTTAGAAAACAGTGGTCAGCTTTAACATGGAGATCATCATTAACAAGCTTTCTGTTTCACAGTGGGACACCTGCCTCTTAGTTTACTACTCAGTAAGAGAAAACAGTGTTTAATTTGGTGTCTGTAAGGAGCTGCTGAAAACAAGGTCAACTGTCCAGCTTCTCCTTTGGGAACAAAGTTATCCATTTTGTTAAAATTACAAAGGAAATAATTAATTTACCTTCATCAAGTAAAGGTTGAAACTGTAACACTGAAAAACACCATATAGGAAGGAAAAAAAGCCTCATCTTGCAATAGCAAAGGAAATTGTCCCCAAACCTATTTTTCCAATCCTATTTCCAGATTCTATACTCTATTTTTAATCATGTCTTCAGGACTGATAAGCTGGTTTATATCAATCTTCTTTTGACTAAATGTAACAGATCCAGCAGTATGGATAATGTGTGTTTTAGAAACTAAACTACAGCAAAAAAATGTTTAGATACTTATCAACTGAAAAAATAAACTTTTAATGACATCTCTGAGAAATTATAACAGTCATGATAAAGATATTAAGTATTCCCCGGGATCAGTTTTAATAATCTCAAATACTAGAAATATAATGATATATTAATATAGCTGAGTTCATAATTTAGCATGCCTCTTAACCAAGCAAGCAAAAAAAATAAAAAAAAATAAAAAAAAAAATAGCTAAATGTGTTAGATAAATTATTCATTGCAAATTATTTTCACAGCAATAGTTGGAAGCAACTCAGTTCTTGCTTCTACACCTGCTCAGAATTGGAACTGTCCTATAATGAATCATCCCTTTCCTTTCAGATCAGTCTACATCTTTCCTTTCAATATTTATGTTCTGCAGTGTAAAATATAAAAATGCAAGCTGATACTAAGCAAAAACATAAGTGTCCTTTTCTGGGAATTTTTTTGTGTGTAGTTTTTTTTACTTTCACAGACTGCTGCTGTAGGTTTATATAGCAAGGAAATGTGAATTAAACTAGTGTTATATCCAAATATAGCTGAATAGCTTGTTGCTGCCCAAATTCAAACATCTTGTTAAATAATAGTTCAGGAATATGAATTTTGGTGGAGTATGGCAGGTGACTGCTAGTCTAGATGTTTGTGCTGCTCCCGCTGTAAGCACTGGATGAAGGCAGCAGTGAGGGCTTTCTTAAATAAGCATAAGGGATATCACTACACTAATTATTTCTAAATACCTTCAAAATATGAGTTTAGTAAAATTTGTCATTGTGTTAGTCACCAAAAGTCATTATTTTAATAGTGATACTGAATTTATGATGTATTTCCTACCTCTTAGTTAATTCACTCATATGGCAATTATTTCTCCATCCATCTTCAAGGACATGAGTAAATATTACCCCGGCCCCTGTCTTACTACAGGTACTGACTCTCAAACTAGTTGATTAGCATGAGTTAAATACAGTCCTCAAAGTATATGTAGTTAAAGTATATATAGTTAAAGTTTCTGTTTTTTTTCAGTCTCTTAGAATCACTTTCAAGTCCCATATCCTGGCTTTTTATGTGAGCTGATTTAGTAGAAGACATATATGTGCTTTCCTTATGCTTGCTTAGACTTGCAACAACATCTCTAGTGGTTCCTTCTCCTTCATTGTACTCCAGTTCTTAAAATCTCCTTTTGCAGGTTATGCTTTATGATACTTAAGCATTAACTTCAGGGAAAGGTGGTGTTAGATAACAAGTTGGGGTTTTTTTTAAAAAAAAATTGAACATATGCCCTATTTAATGGATGTGGAAGATATTCTTCCATAGAGATTTTGTGGGTAGAAAAAATTGAAATATACTTCTAGTGTCTAGTCCTTTTAAGTACTATATAATCCCTCTAATATCTTATTCAGCTCTACGTGGTTCATGATCCCTCCACAGTTATATACAACTCTAGAGTCTTAGATATGGCCATGCTTAGTAGATTAGGTTTAATTTATAACACATAATTGTACTTGCATACAAGTATGCATTACATTCATCTTATGAGCATTGGCTTTTAATAATTTTTCCTTTGGTCTGCATAGCACTACTGCCCAAAGTTTCTTTAAATAGTCACAACTACACAATCTGAGTCTAAGAAGCAGTAATTTCCTTCCTGACATGCTAGCTAAAACATGCTGAAATATATTTATAAGCATAACCAATGACACATTCTTTTTACTGCTTAACTAGGCAATAAAAATGCACAGCAGCATTTAAAGAATAACTTACCATGCTGAATTCAATCATATGTTAGCAATGAGTTTCACTACTGTGCCTGTTGATACATGTTCTGTACTTGGATTCTCTCCCACCATGAAAAAAATTGAGTGTGAGAAGAGGCATTAGGTCAAAACAAAATGGAAGGATCTAGCTACTTAAATAATTTACATTTTTGCACTTTTTTATAAGTCATTGCACACTGTAAAGACAAAATATATTTTCACATAGTTTAACAGAAACAAGAAGAGAGAGAAACGCACTACGTACTAGTGAGCTACAGAACTCAAAATATTCATGGGGGGAAAAAAAACCCACAAAAATGCAGAAAATGTGTAATCTGTAGTTTATTTCTACTCATCTTTGTTTCTGTGGCTGTGCTAATGAAAAATTAACTAGCCTGCTTACTGCACACAAACTTGCTGGAATGTACTAACTTCAGGAAACTCACTGTAACTTCTCAAGTAGCACTTTGAAATAGTGCATTCACACAGTTAAAGGGAATTCCAGAAATATGTAATTTCACCTATTGGTGTTGCAAGTTTATATCATATTGGTATTAAAGGATTTATACAATCACAGGTCATGAGGACATTAAAAGCCTAAGCTGATATCTAACTGCAGTTCAGATATATCAGAAAGTGTCACAGAAAATGGTGACTTTACATGAGAATTTCAATGACCACTAGAGCTCAAACATTCAGTGGTAGAAAAATAGTGGAAACTTTTCTCTCTCCTCCTAAACTCATTTTTTTTAAAAAAAAATGCACACATGCTGAGCAACCATTGCACCTAAAAATAAAGCTGTTTTCTGGCTTTTGGTTTCATGCTCTGGAAGTCACCAGGAAGAGCAGGAATCAATTGCAGTGTTTTCCCTGTCATCTTAAATCTCTTGAAGTTTCTATCTCCAAAATTCCATGGTAAAAAATGAAATATACATATCACAAACATGTAAAAATGTTTGCCTGCAAAGATTTCTAAGAATGGTCTAGTATATAAAATAAGCTCCTCTTACTATCATATCTATTTCCATCAAACAGTAACAAATAATGAAGCTAGAATTTTGCAGCTTTTACATACTGGCCTATTTTCTACATTAAGTATTTCTATGAAATTAACAACTATAAACTTAGAATGGAAGATACCCAATATCTGCCTGATTTTCCAGTTGCAAACAATTAATCCATTTTTCTCTAAAATATTACTATTATATGCCTAAATCATGTATTTCTAATATACAAATAACTAAGTCACAATGTGCTTTCATTGTTCATGCTTGGATATGGTTAGTCCCACTTTGATCCACAGACACAAGAGCCAGTTATAAAATTTGGTTGCTAAATGTTTACAGTTTTAAAATATTGATAATCAACAATTACTGTTAATACTTTTTTCTTTGTCTTCATTTGATGCAGATGTGTCCATGGCCTCTAGAGCTCAAATTAAAAAGTGTCTTCTTACAGTACTTGCTTCTAAATAAGCTTTCAGCCATGTCTTAGCTGTGTTTCCTCTGAAACTCCACAGACATCAATGCCTCTGACCAGCACTTCTTGCCACACTGTGTGCTGTCTGACCCAAGCACGGCTTTTTGAAGCCTGATAGTAATGTGTGCCTGCATGTGCATTTCCTCCTGTAATTACTGAGTGACTGTTTAGTTCATTGACTGTAATATCAAACACATTTCTGCTTAGCTGATTTCTGCTCACATATCTTCTAAGATTTTAGGGAATTTTGTTGTTTGTAGGGATTTTGTGTTCAGTTTTTTCACACTCCTTTTGACATAGTTAGATTTTCAGATATGCTTTTGATGTTAGAAAAGGTTTAAGAACATTTTAAGAAATACATTTGACTGGAAGAGGGTAGATTTAAGTTAGATGTTAGGAAGAAATTCTTCCCTGTGAGGGTGGTGAGATGCTGGAACAGGTTGTCCAGGGAAGCTTTGGATGCCTCATCCCTGGAAGTGTTTAAGGCCAGGTTGGATGGGGCCTTGAGCAACCTTATCTAGTGAGAGGTGTCCCTGCCCAAGCAGGGGGTTGGATCTAGATCATCTTTAAGGTCTCTTCCAATGCAAACTATTCTGTAATTCTATGATTCTGTTCTGTCTACTGATAGACTATTGGGAGGTAGTAGTGGCAGCAGACTGGTGTTTATTTCAGTGGTCTTTATCTAAAACCTAGGGATATAGGCTAAACTAATTACATAGGTTATTGCTATAGTTGGTAAATGAAGAGGAATACACTCTTCATTCCACTTTCTAAACTGGTATCAAGACAATTTAAATGAATTGGGCACTGTTAGTAAGCATTGACTGTACAGGGAGCCTAAACCAGCTAGTTTAGATAAGACAACTAATGTGAGGTTACATAAACCTAAAACGTGTTATTCTATACATAGAGAAGATAATATGTCCTGGAAGAGAAAACGACAAGTTTAAATTGAAATAACATGTCAAATGGTTAGGATTCAGTCTCAGTCAGTGTAGGGCATGATCTAACTGATAAAGAAGCAAGTTGGTGAGTAGTAACAGGAGGCCTAAAACCCTCTTAATACCACTTTGTCACCTGTCTGAACACCACTACCCCACTACAGGGAAAGGAAACATGAATTGGCTATATTGCTTTAATCTTTCTTTTTCTTAATGGCAGATACACAGAAGATGATCCAGAATTACGGTCACAGAGTAATTTTACAGTTGGTTTCCAAAAGAATTAAGTTTCATCTGAACACATTTCTATTGCAGGAAGAGTGCTGAATTCCCTGGCATATTCATTGGATCCTTGCTGATTGAGGAGCTAAAGACCCTTATTAGGAGAATTTGTCTGCAATTTTAAATCCTAGCAACAAACAATAAAAGCTCTTGTGTCTTACTGATGAGAGTGATAAGATAAGCTTGTAGAATTGCATTAGGAGAACCTTTGGAAAAAAATTCTTCTAGATTTGCACTAATTTTTAAATGGATATTTGGTTCTAGAATAACATAAGAAAAAGAACATAAAAAGATGGTGGATTGGTAACTTTAATGTAAATATAGCTCATGGGGTTTTTTTTAGCTCAATACCTAAATTATTTTTTTTTAAAAAGAAAACTAACCCTTTTGAAATTCTCTACAACCTTAATATTATTATTCTCTGTCAGTTCCAAATACTATACAGTAGTTTCTATGCAGCAAAAATATCTGTAGTACATTCTAAATACTAAATGGATATTAACTGTTATGATACAGTGGTCCTAAATGAGATATACATAGATCAATTCAAGACTCAGTGGTCTTCAAACAAGTCCCAGAATCCACAGCTTGAAAACATTATGGAATGGAAACAATGGAAAAATTCCTGTTCAGTAAAATACTTTTCAGCTAAAATGACAGCTAGTTGTCCGCTGCTGGAAACCTTTTGTATCACATCTTGAAGAGTTTCCTTGTTGCTGACTACAAGGTTTTGTACCATAATTGAGATGGAAGTTTAAATTTTAAATGGAAAACTGAAACAAATTATTTTTCTTGCACAGGTATGGAGTTTTTTCATCCTAACATACTTTATAAAAAATCATAATCTGCAGTACCATTTTTTTCATAATCTAGAGGTCAGACAAGGACATCTACCCATCCTAACAAATATTCACAATCTGGAAACTAATACAGTAATGTCTGCTCTCTTTGCTCAAATAAGAAACTTTTGTTAGAAAAAACTTATTAGGAAAACATTATTCAGCTGTCTCTCCTATCTGGCTGCACTAGGCAAAGCACAGCAGGCAGGTCAAGAGTGGTGATTCTTCCCTCAGCACTGGAGAGGCAATGCCTAGAATGCGGTATTCAGTTCTCAGCTCCTCAGTTAAAAAGACACATTGGATGTACTGGAAAGTCCAACGAAGGCCACAAGAATGATTAAGGGGCTGTATGAGGAAGGACTGAGAGACTGTTCAGCTTGGAGAAAGCTCAAGGGGAATCCTATCAGTGTAAAGGAATACCTGAAAGGAGGATGCAAAGAAGATGGAGCCAGGCTCTTTTCAGTGGTGCCCAGTGGCAGGACCAGAGGCAATGGGCACAAACTGAAACACACGAGGTTCTGTCTGAATATCAAGAAACAGTTTTTTTACGGTGGGGGTAACAGAGCATTGGCGCAGGCTGCACAGAGCAGCTGCAGATCTCCCTCCTTGGAGATATTCAGAAGCCATCTGGACAAGTATACCGTGTTTGCATGGCAATGCTCGTGTAGCAGGGAGAGTGCACGGGTGGTTTCTATGAGAAGACACCAGAAGCTGCCCCTATGTCAGACAGAGCCAGTTCCAGTCAGCTCCAAGATAGACCTACCACCTGCCAAAACTGAGTCGATCAGCCATTTTGGAAATACCTCTATAATACCCCTTTAAGAAGGGGTAAAAAAGGCCTCGTGACAGCAGCTGAGATAAAGGAGTGAGATTATGTAAGAAAAACAACTCTGCAGACACCAAGGTCAGTGAAGGAAAACAGGGAGACATGCTCCAGGCACCTCCTAAGATTCCCCTGCAGCCTGTGGTAAACACCATAGTGACTTTTGTTGTGCCTTTGCAGCCCATGGAAGTCTGCAGTGGAGCAGATATCCTCCCTGCAGCCCATGAAGAAGTGCAGGTGGCTGTGCCTTGGAGGAAGATGTGACTTCATGGATAACCCACACTGGAGCAGGCTCCTGCCAGGACTTCTGGCCCCATGGGGAACCCACGCAGTCCATCCCTGAAGATCTGCATACTATGGAAAGGACTCATACTGGAGCAGATCTTGAAGAACTGCAGCCCATGGGAAGGGCTCACATTGGAGAAGTTAATAAAGAACTATATCATGCGGGTGGGACTCTACAATGGATCAGAGAAAGATTATGAGGAGGAAGAGTGGGAGAGACAAAATGTTATGAAATTACTGCAACCCCCATTTCCCATTCCCCTGTACCACTCAGAGGAAGGAGTTAGAAGTTAGGAGTGAAGTTGAGCCCGGGAAGAAGAAAGAAAGGCTTGTGGGGAAGATACTGCTTAGATTTGTTCTTATTTCTCATTATTTTACTCCAGTTTGTCTGGTGATAAATTAAATTAATTTCCCCAAGCTCAGTCTTGTTTATCTGCAACAGTAATTGATTTACAGTCTTTTTTTGTCATATCTTGGTCCATTTGAGGAGAAGTGACAGAGTGACAGGCTTTGGGGAGATATTCCGTACCCAAATGGAACTTTTTTTTTTTTTTTTTGACAGACCATATAGATATAGGGTAGCATGGTCCTGCTCACTGCCCTGAAAGCAGCTTAGGCAAGTTCACATGCTCACAAATACCCCACGCTACTCAGCATCGTGGATCTGAAATGCCTCTTAGCTCAACATGTAGCTGTTCATCCAAGGCCTCTTTTTACTCTGCCTGGAGCCACTTTTCTGAAGTCTATGGGAAATCTGGTGATTAAAGTTGAAATCATCATCATGGCGATTGAAGGCTGCTAGTGTACCTGCTCCCTTCCTATGGAGCAGTTATTTACAAGCTCTCCAGTCTTCATTATCTCAGAAGGCAGAAACAGTGATGATATTTGCTACATAAACTATTAATCCCTCCCACTACAGATGCTGCTTAGGTTTCATGACCTAATTGTATTACAGTGCAAGATAACATGTTACAGATTTTAAGGTACCTCTAAAGCTGTATCTTTTAGTTACACAATCAACATTAATTAATGTAATAAATCAAGGGTAGACTTGCCCATAAATAGCAAAGCCTACAGAATAGCAAAAAAAATAACGTATTTTTCTTGTTAAAAACTAAATAAATGCAATCAAGGCTAAAAGTCTGTGAATCTACTAATACCTTCAGAGATATTAGTTGGATTTCTGTTAGTAAATTAGAGCTAAAGATGACAAATATGAGTTGTATCTTGTCCACACTGGATTGTTTCTACTGAAAAGACATTACCATAGCAGTTTAATTTATGTGTGACAATATATGATGTTCAGCACACAAATGTTTTTTTTAAAAAACAAGGAAAAATGTGGCATTTTATAAAGATTTTTTTTTTTTTAATGTAGTAGATGCTTATTCATCAAAACATACTGAGGTTCTTTGTGTTTTTTAAAGAATAAGCCAATTGTGAATCCCACACATTCACACATAGTCTTCTAAGCCTTCCTATAGAATGAGCTATTTTATTGATCAATAATCTACTGTCTGGGTGCTCAGTGGAAAATCTTAATGAAACACTTATCTTAAAAAAAGATTATTAATATGGCCAGTGAAAACCAATTTTCTCACATCTAATCTCCTAATCTATTTTATATTATTTCCCAGGGGTACCGTGAACTTCACAGGCACATGGTTTTGTGCAAACACTCAATTACATGGCAGAATCTCATGAGTTTGAGAGTTTCTTTTTAACAGCCAGCTTCTAAATTATTTTTCCTCTTCTGAAATAGTTAGACCTAGTCTAACCAATGGGCAAAAGATGTAGCAATACCAGTTGTAAACAAAAAAACCCACAATAAAAACCAAAAACCCAACCACAAAAAAAACTATTTAAAATCACCCAATAAAAATTTGTTCCTTTTTGATCCTGGCAGGATATGCCAAATGCACATTATAATGTAAGCTCTGTAAAACAATATGTAAGGACACTATATTAAAACATCTTTCAAAGAATGACACAGTCCCATTACATACAGCATAAGGAGTATCTCTCCAGAAGTGTTACTTATTCCTCATCATATAAAATCTCTCAGGGTTGTTCTCATCTGGTAGTACCACTTTCTGACAAGACACAAACACTGTGAAACAAGAAGAGGATGGAGAAGGATTATCATAACTCAGCAGCTAGCACGAACTTTTGAATTAAGTTTACATCAAATGTTTGGTCCAAATTAGTCATACTTACATGCAACTGCAAGGATGGTTGTTGTTGGTTTTGTTGTGGGTTTTTTTTTATTTTGTTGTTTTTCCTCCATATTAGGAATACAAATGACTAAATTATTGTAGATGACACAAAACTGGGAGGAGTGGCTGATATGTCACAAGGTTGTGTTGCAATCCAGAGGGACCTTGAGAGGCTGGGGAAATGTGCAGACAGTAACCTCATAAACATCAGCAAGAAGTTCAAAGCCCAGCACCAGTAACAGCCCATGCACCAATATATGCTGAGGGCTGCTCAACTGGAAGCAGCTTAGCAGAAAAACACCTGGTTGTCACGGTGAATATGAAGTTGAAGAAGAGCCAGCAATGTGCTCTTGCAGCTAACAAATCTGTGGGGAAAAAAAAAAAAGCAGGAAATTGGTGAGGAGGATTGTAAAGTCTTGTCACGATCCGTGACCTATTATATCTCCTTATTGGAGTGTAATTTATTTCACTGTTTCATCATTTGTGAAGTTTGTGCCATTAGTATTTAATCATCTTAGATTCATAATCATCCTCTTTTCCTGAAGTATTGCCTGTCACGATCCGTGACCTATTATATCTCCTTATTGGAGTGTATTAACTTATCAGGATTTGCTGAGAGATCCACACGTGGGTATCGCCTCACACAGAGGATACAGGAACTTATGTCCCGACTTTTTTGAGTGAATAACCTGCTCAGTGCTTACTAATATTTCTAACAACAGCAAGGTTTATTGTGGGGAAAACAAAGCAATTTGGGGCAGGAGGTTCAAAAGGAGTGATTACAACACATTAAACATATATGGGTACACCTTAGTTAGGGAAGTAGAGGGGAGGGATTTGCCCGAATGGCTGGATTATATTTTCCCCTATAAGCTGGGGTAGCCGGAATTGTCTCACCACACGGCAGTGCAGGTTCGATGAACTGGGTAGCAAAGAGGCTGCGGGCCCTCCAAGCGCAGGTCCCCCCCCCCCCGTAGCTGCTGCACAGCTGTTTGCAGACCCTGGAAACGCGGCGGTTTCAGGTGGCGCTGGGACTTTCAGGCAGGCAAGCGGCAGCAGCGGGGACGGGCAGCAGCGAGCAGCAGAGCGGGCAGGCAGCAGGGCAGCTCCCAGCAGCGGGGACGGGCGGCAGCGCGCGGCAGGAAAAAAGGGCGGCGGCAGGCTGTGTGTGTAGACGACCGCCTCGAACACGAGGAGAGAGCAAGAGAGAGAGGGGCGTGCCGCGCTGCCTCTCTCATGGGGTTCTTCGGCGCCAGTTTTGCATTTCCGGGCTTCTCAGCCAATCAGACGGGACCTAGTCCTGCCCCTGCTTCCGGCCACAGCTCCTCCCCTGCAGCAGCTGCTCCCCCCCACACACACACAGGGGGTTCAGCGCCGTGTGGAGACGCCGTTTTAAGACAGTTTTGTCGGCTGACTCAAAGGACATTTCATGTTCGTGTAAGGAAATACCTGGTCCTTCACAAGTCTCTCAAGTGACTTGCAGCTAGGATGGCAAAAAACATATGTATCATACTAATTCTTGTTTAGCCTTGTGTGTTTGAGCAGCAGAACATCTGTGTTTGGATAACATAGGCCTGTGCTAGACTTAGAGGCACCTTATTGAACATGCTTACTGCCCTGCAGTAAGATAGATCAAAGCGCAGTGGTAAACTACACCAGCACAATTCCCAGATATACACAGGTCCCCACTTGTATGCCTTTGACTGGGTGCTGCTTTGGGGATCCCCTGATTGGCAAGGTAATGAAAGTAAATTTACTCTTTGCGTTTCATCTGTAGTCCTTCTCCCTGCCTATGCTGGCTCACACAGAGATGAATAATATCTTGGGCTGCATTGGCCAAAGTTTTGCCAACAAGTCCAAGGAGGTAATTTCTTAAAAGCCCTTGAAGAACAAAATGCAAACCTGAGAGGTGCTATATATGTAGTTGTTTACGGCCTGTTTATTCTTGTCGCTGTTATTTTTATTCTTTTTGCTTTTCTTGTATTCTGCCCTCATAATCATGTGCGTGAAATATGTAGTCATTTGCGTGATGTATGTTTATGTAGATGGTTACCCTCATCCCCTGAAAATAACGAACCTACACCCTCTGCCCCCCCCTACCTTCCACCTCTAACCCTTCCCAGCCATAATAGTAGTGCTAAGAAATTGTTAATTGTTAATGTTGATAGTTAATTGTTAATGTTGATTGTTAATTGTTAATGTTGATTGTTAATTGTTAATGTTGATTGTTAATTGTTAATGTTGATTGTTAATTGTTAATGTTGATTGTTAATTGTTAATGTTGATTGTTAATTGATTATTAGTTGTTATAATTGATAATTGTTGAGTTTTTACAGTTCCTTTCTGCTATCACCGTTGATGGAAAACACTGGTTGAAGTTGGACTGTTAAGGACTAAATTTTCCTGGGACTTATACCAGAATGCTGGATAAAAGTGAAGACATCATTGATTCAAGAAGACTGGTAGCAGATAAAAAACTGTTTGGACTTTTGGGGACTTTGGGTTGAGGGTGGTTTTTATCTTTGTAATTGTTCTTAAAATTTTTATACAATTGTTGTTTATATTGTTGTTATTTTTAGCTGATGCTCTTTTCCTACTTTTCTATCCTTTCTTCTCCCATTTGTGCACATGTGCTGGCCTGCTGAAGTTTGTTGTGCACGTGCCGTCTAGGCAGGCAAGCAATAAGTGTGCTAAAAATTTCCTATTTTCCTTATCTATCTTTCAAAACC
>NW_009952366.1:3059845-3066695 GCF_000747805.2 Chaetura pelagica | reverse complement strand
ATTGGACTGGGATATGTTACATTGGGGTGATTCAACCCTTTATTTTTCTTACTCCCAAATGTAGTGGTTAATGAACTTGGAGTTAAAGTGTATGACCCTGTATCATTCCATGTTCTATCCAACTTATCCAACATGTTGTAGCCCAAATGCAATTTGTAATCACTTCATCACCAGAAGGTGTTAAGCACATTCGTGCAGTTTACCAACCAAAACCATCAGTGGTAAGGATTATATAAACGTTATTTTACAGATTTCCTATTACATGTTTTATAGTTTGTTTTTACATAGCTAGCTTAAAAACTACAACTATCTACAAGACAGAGAAACAGGCAAACAAACAACTGAGCTGCGCAGGCGCTTTGGTGGGATGAGCGTGTGGACCCCATTTTTCTTTCTGCGTGGCCGGACCAGCTCAAACCGGACCAGCACGAGCCCAGCCAGCGCCGCACCACAGCACATCGGACTCCTCAGCCTTGAAGGCCTCGGCACAACAGATCTCGCCATGACCAGCCTGGAGAATTTAAAAAATGACATCTTAAAAGCCATCGAAGAACAACATGCAAACCTGAGAGGTGCTATGTATGTAGTTGTTTACGGCCTGTTTATTCTGGTCGCTGTTATTTTTATTCTTTTTGCTTTTCTTGTATTCTGCCCTCATAATCGTGTGCGTGAAATATGTAGTCGTTTGCGTGACGTATGTTTATGTAGATGGTCACCCTCATCCCCTGAAAATAACGAACCTACACCCTCTGCCCCCCCCTACCTTCCACCTCTAACCCTTCCCAGCCATAATAGTAGTGCTAAGAAATTGTTAATTGTTAATGTTGATAGTTAATTGTTAATGTTGATTGTTAATTGTTAATGTTGATCGTTAGTTGATTGTTAGTTGTTATAATTGATAATTGTTGAGTTTTTACAGTTCCTTTCTGCTATCACCGTTGATGGAAAACACTGGTTGAAGTTGGACTGTTAAGGACTAAATTTTCCTGGGACTTATACCAGAATGCTGGATAAAAGTGAAGACATCATTGATTCAAGAAGACTGGTAGCAGATAAAAAACTGTTTGGACTTTTGGGGACTTTGGGTTGAGGGTGGTTTTTATCTTTGTAATTGTTCTTAAAATTTTTATACAATTGTTGTTTATATTGTTGTTATTTTTAGCTGATGCTCTTTTCCTACTTTTCTATCCTTTCTTCTCCCATTTGTGCACATGTGCTGGCCTGCTGAAGTTTGTTGTGCACGTGCCGTCTAGGCAGGCAAGCAATAAGTGTGCTAAAAATTTCCTATTTTCCTTATCTATCTTTCAAAACCACCACGGAGGAAAAACCACAATGTTAAGCTACCCAGTAAGTAGCATTGGATTGTCGAGCCACGGGGTGATGTGGCATTCAGAATTTACAGTGTTTGTCTTGAACAATCCAAAAGATAAGGGCAAGATATCTGTTGTGTGTCTTGTGACATCTGAGAAACAACATCTGTTGATGGACTCTTTGAGAGCAGGATGCTCCCCTGCAGTAAATTAAACCTGTGGTGTCAGTCGTCTCATCCTCCCCTTCATTATGCAGAGATCTCAGCAATTATCCCAAAAAAGGACTCAGCAATTATCCCCAAAAGGACTATCTGCAGGCCTTGACTCGGGGCCATACCTACCCCCCCTTCCTATCTCAGAGGAGCACGGAGAAGATAGGAGTTTTTCCTTACTCCGGAAAGAAAAGTGGGGGGGCAGTGGACATGAACTGTATAAAAGTCTGGGACTCTATGGGTGCATTGGAAGTACTTTTCCACCAGGAACCACTTCCCCACTGACGACATCGCTGCACCATGGGTGGTAACTATGCTCTCTCGCTTGCTGTCCTCTATCTCTCTGCTTTCTCCCCTCTTTTCTGTCTCTGTTTTCCTGCCTGTCCTATCCGCTCTAGGGACCTTTGCTTTGTTATTCTAATAAAAGTTTGTTGTGCATGTGACATCTGACCTCGTTTGCGTCTTAATTTCACCAGTTGGGATCACCTTTATGAAAAATTACCACCTGTCCGAATACCGGATCGTGACATAATTCTTCTCTATTCAGCACTGAAGAGGTAACGCCTAGAGTGCTATATTCAGTTCTTAGCTCCCCAGTAAAAGAGAGACATGGATGTACTGAGGAGAGTCCAACAAAGACCACAAAGATGATTCAGGGACTGGAGCATCTCCTGTATGAGGAAAGACTGAGAGGCATGGGACTGTTCAGTCTAAGAGAAAGCTCAAGGGAAATCCTATAAATGTAAAGGAATACCTGAAAGGAGCATGCGAAGAATATGGACCCACACTCTTTTCAGTGATGCCCAGTGGCAGGACCAGAGGCAATGGGCACAAACTGAAACACAGGAGGTTCCGTCTGAATATCAGGAAATACTTTTTTACTGTGGGGGTGACAGAGCATTGGCACACACTGCACAGAGCAATTCCACAACCCTCCTTGGAGATATTCAAGAGGTATGTGGCCAGAGTCCTGGGCACCCAGCTTCAGGTGTCTCTACTGGAATGCAGGAGTTGCACCAGATGACTTCTGGAGTTCCCTTCCATTCTCAACCATTCTGTGATCCTATATTGCTGTGAAAAAGCTACTAATCTTTCTGTTAGATGAGGCTGCAGTATGTGCTGTGGAGAAGACCATGACCACATTTAGCCAGGGTCAGATGAAACTTTTCTTATTAAGCCTAACTGGCTTTGGTCAAACATGATCATTTCCTCTGCACCACAAAAATAAGTTCATCTACATCTCTGTGCAATTCCATTACAACAGTGATGTTCAGGGTACTTGATTATGGCAAAGGACAAGCTTTTAGCTACAAACCACTTATAAGAGACTGTGGGACCTTGAGGCAAAAGTTAGCTAACAGAATAAGTGTTGCTGAGAGATCAATTCATATGGTATGTGCTTTGGGTAAAGGGATTGAGATCTACAGGAGTGTCTTCAGAACAGGATGTCTCTCTAATTTATTCAGTTTGGTGCCTACTAGGCTCAAAGAGTTTGGTTTGCCTGATAGCCCATAGTATGTGATCATCCCTGTACTCACATGCTATAGAAATGTGCTGTGTGATAATTGCCCATAATAGTTTTAGTTTGCTGTTGAATCAATCAGTGCTTGTATCCACATCTTGCTTTCATTCATTGATGAGGCAATGGATAAAATCTATTGAATATCTATTTGACTCAATCTCTATCCTCATCTTTCTAGAAATTCTTTCCTCTGAACGATGCCCAGTGCTGTTTTCAGTGTTCTAGAATTTCTGCCTTTATATCTGATTTCTAAATTCCCACTGCTGTATCTCTAAAAGCTTCTAATCTCACTCTCTCTGGATGTTACAGTGAGCTGCCTCTTCCATCCTCACACCCATGCTGGTTTATTTTCTCCTTTTCTCCTTTGAAGCAGAACTTCAGGGTTATTTCAGATTTCTTTGTTATTTTTGCTTGCCTTCCAGGCTCTTTTCACATGCCATTAACTCATTGTCTACATCATTTTTCTAAAACCCATCTTTTACACTACAACTATCTTGATGAAATATATCCAGCACTGTACAAAGCCATCCATCCAGTGATGGATTACATAGGGGTTTACCATCTAAGTCAATATGTCTTCACACTTCTTAGTCATTCCTTCCCCTTGATTAGTCTTGACTCCTCCATGCCAGAAGAAATATGTTACATTTCAGTCAGAGCACTACAGCCAAAATCAGTTTTCTGGCTTCATTTTATGTCACTCTGAAGCTGTCAGAGAGGAAAGACACTCCATCCTCTAATACCCACATCAAATTTAAGCTCTTTACTTTTCTGTATTGCTTGGTAACTTGCCTCGGCTGAAGCATCTGTTTCCTCCTAAACTCTCATCCCTTTTTCCAAACTGCTTGGTCTGTAAATATTTGTATGCTACATTAATGTTTGAAATAATCTCTCACTTTCTGTGGATCATGGATCAATATGCCTTTCACATACTTTTTTAAAACCCACCTCTTTTGCCCATCCTTTTATCAGTGCTAATTTTGTATTATCTGCCTACTTATGCATTGCTTTTTCTTTAAACTTTCTGTATCTAGAATGTACATTTCAGAAGACATGATAATCTTTAAATCATTTATTTTGAGCATATGGAGCTACACAATGTTAAGCCATCCAAAAAAATGTACTTATGGCTGGCTTAAAACAAGCTCTACTCTCTGAATTTGTTAGCCTCATTCTGAGTTAAAACTTCCTTTCCTTCAGACCAGTTTTTATTTCCCTGCTGCCAGTGGCAGCAAATGTTCTGCTTGTTAGCCTTAAACTTTTTGTACATACTTACAGGTTCTTGGTAAGGCAGACAGTGCATCTTGCTGGGAGTCTACCTGAGCCCTGTGGAATTGCCTATCAACTATAATTGCTCAGTTCACTACCAACTGTAGCTCAAAGGTATATCACAACCTAGGCTTTGGGGTTTTTTTTCATCTTGTATAAGACCATGACACATGCAAATTTTTTTCTGAACTTGCTTCCTTTGCCACTTTTTAAGGAGGACTAAATGCAACCCTTGAGGCATCATGTGCAGCCTTCCAAAAAGGAAAAGCTGAAAAACAAATTGGACAAGCATTAAGAACTACAAGTAAAGCAATTCAGTTAAACAACAGTGGCTGAGGAATAAGTGTCTTAGTCAAATAAGGGGTTACAATAAAGTTCACAAGGGGTTTAATAATTCAATCGTGTTTTTTTAGGGGGTGTAATCTATGGAATTTGTTGATATAATAAAGTGGTAGTGGATCTGCTCTACTGTACCTCCTGGAATACAGACGCCACAGTGACAGGCAAAGGTATGTGCCTGATTTGGAAATATCACAGTTGCCATTTCTGACAGTCACCAATTCGTCTGCAAATAAGCAAGTTTTCTTGAGCTGCTGGGGCACAGCACACAAGCAGATCAGAATGTAAAATGAAGATGACCTTGTTGCTCCATCTTTGTACATCTGCAGATACTATATTGGTTAGGTAAGGCTAAGTCATTAACTTGAGCTAACATACTTGAGGGTAACGGAAAACCACTGGGCCTTTTAACTATCTGAGGAGGAAACAGATCAGGAAAGTAAACAATAATCTCTGAAAGCAAGACAAAACACACATTCCTAATACTGCCAAGAAGTGATGAAGGATCACAGTGGATTGAATATTAAATTATTCACCATGGTGAGCATGCATGTATGTGGTCTTGAGAAATCATTATGGGGCTGGCAAAAAAGTTTTTTTCCTCTGAAAAAGATGAATATAAGGGAAAAGCCTTTGTTTGTCCCATTTTTTCCTCTTGGGAACAGCTACGCTGACATAAAAAATTAATATGTTTTAAAATTTTAACAACTTTAAATTTACAAAATTTCATTTCATTTGTCGGTTTCAAGGATTTGACTTATTAAGAATAGATTCTTCTGGAAGGTCATTCAGGATTTGCTTTTTGAAACTTTTTTTAAATTCTTCTGAGTGTTGCAAATTCAGCAAGTGAAAACATTACATTATCATGTGAAAATAAGTCTTACCCTTAGACAGCTTTCATACCTTTGCAGATCCCATAAAGAACAGCTTCTTCACACTGTAAAGATACATCATTGCATTTATTAGCTAATTCTCTGTATTGCTATATCGTTTCAGAAAGACAAAAGAATTACAGTTTCATATTACTATGTAAAACTGCACATGTATGTGTGATAGCAACACATACATGAACATAGGAATCTGGGGTCTTCAGAGTTCTCTCTGGAGAGACTGAATAAAATGGTATGTCTCATTTAAAAAGGAAAATACTTCTAGTTCTTGCATGTTTGTTAATTATTATATATAACTGCTTAATGACAGCTTTATGAAACCAATTGCATTTATATCATCCTGATAGCTACTTAATTTTGCATGAATAATGAAGGCATACAATCATCAAGCAATACTATGACTTCAAAATTTAATTATGAATATCAATAACAAAATCTTAGTTTTGAGTAATGGTGAATATTCTGCTCAAATGGTCTTAAAGAACACCAGGGTTCTCACTGTGGGAGGTTATGAGGCTATTTTTCAAAAGATTGCTGACATTACCTGCAAAATGGTAATATTTATTTTTTTCCTTGCAAATTTCACTTGAGTGGTTTCCACAGCGCAATGTTACACACTGGAAACAGAGCTGCAGGAAGCAGCAGCTGTAGGAAGATGTAAGGAATTTTGTATGTGTATATATATGAGTCCGTGCACACTTTTAGCTAAAGTCTTTTAAGTATGTTAAATACTACCCTCAGACAAATAGGAGCAGGATGAAGGCTGGCAAGTGTGCGTCCGCACTGCCATCTGGTGTTGGCAACGGCGTCAGTGCCTCCTCCGTGACGCGGGGTGTGTAACAGGTCGCACCCTCACTGGGGAGTCCTTCCCTTCGGTTCCTCCAGCTGGTATGAACCTGCCAATAGGTCTTAAGAACAAAGAACCCTCACCGTAATGGGATTTTGCTTTCTACTGTTTCACGGTCTCTATTTATAAAATAGGAATTGTAAGCGTTGTAATGACTTTGTGTGAAACCAACACAAAACCAGCAAGTGTTCTCCTCTGAGTGGTGGCCATACTGGGCTCTTCTCTTTCTTTACATCAGCTTCAGCAATGCTAGTCCTATGTTCCTTCACCTGCATCATTCCTTCAATTTCTATTCCTAATCCAACATAGCAATGATGTAATGAAAACTGCAATGGGCAAAAACTAACATAATGCAACATTATTGTTGCAACATCCGTGGAGAGAGAAGAGAAGAGAAGAAGAGAAGAGAAGAGAAGAGAAGAGAAGAGAAGAGAAGAGAAGAGAAGAGGAGAGAAGAGAAG
>NW_009952366.1:2999165-3059348 GCF_000747805.2 Chaetura pelagica | reverse complement strand
AGGAGAGGAGAGGAGAGGAGAGGAGAGGAGAGGAGAGGAGGGGAGAGGAGAGAAGAGAAGAAGAGAAGAGAAGAGAAGAGAAGAGAAGAGAAGAGAAGAGAAGAGAAGAGAAGAGAAGAGAAGAGAAGAGAAGAGAAGAGAAGAGAAGAGAAGAGAAGAGAAGAGGAAGAGAAGAGAAGAGAAGAGAAGAGAAGAGAAGAGAAGAGAAGAGAAGAGAAGAGAAGAGAAGAGAAGAGAAGAGAAGAGGAGCCAAACTGTATGTGTAATGTGTTGTTTTTTTTTTCTTAAACAGAGGGAATCTTTCATTTCCACAACAGCCTGCTGGAACCTACAGGCACCCAGCAACCACTGTGCTGTCACAAGTGGAGAAGGCAAGAGTCTGGAGATTCATGGCCCTGACAGCTCCTTCCTGATGTCTATTTTCATTAGATAATAAGGAGAAAGAAATCATTGCTATAATTTTAAACATTGCTACTTGGGGCTTTTTCAGCTTCAGGATAATCGGTCCACTGCAATTCAGCCCACTCTTGAAATAGAGACAGAAATCTATATTGTTATTAATACTTTTTTTTTGTTGTTGTGGTGTTTTTTTTTTTCCTCTCTGTGCAACATTCTTCTTATTCTTAACATAGTGATTTAAAAATAATTCTGTGTACAACTGGTGTCCTTTTACTGCATTTCATCTTGAATACAAACAGCACCTTGCAGTTAACCATTTGTGCTACTAATACTTGATGTATTTACCTCCATGTTCTCCAGGGTCTAATGGACTCTCTACTAGTAGATGTATTTAATCCGTTTGGCAAAGCAAATATATATTGAATTTTTCACTTGGAAGGTTTTTTTGGTTCTAGGCCATAAAATTTTCTGTATGATGTGACAAAACTTTTATGGAACTATTTGGCCTATTTTGTGTTCAGCACTTTCAAATACAAAGATATTTAAATGCAGGATTCAATACAGTCCATGCAGTGCTGTATACTACTTCACTTAGGCTATCTTTAAACTCTCCATTTGTACGTGAGTTCTAGATAGACATTTTTACAGAAAATAGCCACTAAAGATTTGTATTTAAACAAGTGGGAATGTAAATAATGAACTTATAATTTACTTTTTAACTAAGAATCCCTCAGAGTTCGGGCAGTCCAATCTGTTAGTTTATGGCCAGATCTTATGAAAACACATATAATCCTACATAGGTTAATACCTCTGATTTCATAGCCAAAACCAGCATTTATATTGGTTTAAATAGTAAAATGACTAAACTAAGTATGTAACATTGTGATGTGATGTGCCAGTGCTCTCCCTTGATCCTGAACTGAACTACTGAGGGGCTTTCTGACCATCTATGCCAACTTTCTTTATCTGATGCACCTAACTGGGACAGTAAGGATTTTGCAATACTCTGCAAAGATGTGTCTGGTCTAAGGTAGACACCCAACCTTTTTCTTCTGAAGAAAATGACACCTCCAGTGACAGTTTTGCCATCATAATACAGAGGTCTAAGACTAAGGGATGCTGCTGTCTTGCTGCTGCCTTCTCACTGCAGGGAAGGTACCTCATTTGTGCCTGGCAGTTCTGGTATCCAGAATTTTCCTATTGGCAATGATACTGAGTCATGCAATAGCTTCTGCCTTGCCTGTTGACCTGAGCTCTTTTTGGAAGTAGACATGGATACACAGGGAAACAATGCACAGCATCAGCTCTCTCCCCCAAGTTGCAATGTGACAGTTACACATGGGAAACTGAATTGCTGATGCATTCTTGCCACAGTGACATCATAACTCCAGACTGAAATTAATGAGTAGGAAAAAATGTGCTTTTTTCTTTGATGACAGATAAAAAGGAAGCTTAATTTATAGTGAAGATTGTATATTAAACTTGAAGATGACAATTATTCAATTAAATTAATTCCATTTTAAAGAGCATAATCTATGTTTATTTGAAAGTATTTGATACACCTGAAGGTAAGTTCTTTTGTTATCGTGTTTATCAGATGAGTTTCTTGTAATACTGCGGTTTTCTTCCATAGGTGACACTACTGTTTGCCTTTCTTCACATGAGACACAGCTTGAAATATTTTGATAAAATGAGATGCTTACGGAAACGATCAGCAGTGTCATTCTTAGGAGTCCTTGTCATTTGCTTGCTGTTCATGAACTTGTACATTGAAGATGGTTATGTTTTGGTAAGTTTCTTAGATGGAAGAAATTATCCAGCAACAACCCAACAGTTATTGGGTAGTAAAGTTCTTAATTCCTCCAGTTTCCTTTGTTAATATGCCATTAACAGTGAAGCATCCACAAAAAGTGTCCTTTCCAATGAAGCCATCTTATCAATACATACTGCATACAGAGGGTGTCCCTGTGTAAGACCCTAACACTGATTTTCACAGAAGTAAATATGTCATTGTTTCTTGGAAACATGGGAGATAATGAATGCAGCAAACACAGAGACATCTCCATCATGTATCTCAAGTCAAAACATCCCCAACATTTTCCATACCTCTGTATTACCTTCCATTTTAATGTCAAAACTTGCCTGTATCTGAAATACTCATATGACCTAGGAGCTGCTTTTTCAGTCCACGCTGCAAGCTGTGGATACTGTGAATACTATGATAAACAAAGTTATAGAAATGCAAACATAGTTACACTAATTCTATATATTTAAAACTCCTTGTATTCATTATTTATTTTTAGTGTTTTTGTTTGTTTGTTTTTCTCACTTTCTGTATTGAATATTTGAGTCTGGCGGGTTCAGTGCTACAGTGTTAACAATTAGACATATAAGATACCTAGTATAAGTATATCACTGGGGAAAAGATTTATGGAAAAATTTGTGTTAGGAATTTCAACAAGTAAACTACCAACAGTGTAACATATTTCTACAGTTAATATGTAACCTATGGGTGGTCTCAGAGCTGAATGCCAAGTAAGCCATGAAGAGCTGATAAATTTGTTGAATTTTCAGTTCTTTGGCAGTTGGACTGGGCCAAGTAAAATAACATAGTAGCTTAATAAGTGGAATTTACAAAAAGTAAAATTACTAAACTGAATATGTAAAATTGTGATATGATTAGACAGTCTTCTTTCTAGAACCTGAATTGAATTACTGAGTGGCTTTCTGATTCTCTATGCCACCCTTTGTCTGGTCCATCAAACTGGGACAGTATGGGCTTTCCAGTACTGTGAAAGGTGAAGTTGGATTTCATTTTCATCTGAAAAGAAACATCATAATATGAAAAAAGTGCAATGTGCAAGTAGTAGAACACTTACATTAAATTATCAGTACCATAGATAACTCGGTAGTGATTTTAATTTGAAATACTTTACTTATAACATTACTTAAAACAAAATTGTAAATGTTTACAATATTATTAAGACTATGACAGTACTTTCTAAACCTTTGAAAAGATAACCCGTGCTGCTACCATGTTACTCCATTACAGACATGTTGCTTTCTCTAAAAGTACTTGCACTAAGGTTTTGCACTATGTTTTATTCATTCATTATTTCTTGGTTGTGGTCAAATTTGATCTGGCTTATCACATTTTTTATTTTTTTTTTCCAGTGCTGTTTTCCCTGATGCTTCTTCTCCATTTACTAATTGCTTCAAAGTCCCCCAGATGTTTTGGAAAGTGCTTTTATTATGACTGCTAATGGTGTTCCTCTTGGTTTGCTTTTGAAATTTTTTCCTGTACTATTTGCCAGCTGCCCAGATGGCTCCATGCCTTATTCTTAATTTGCTCTTTCCCCTCTTTTTTAGAAATTCTCTTTCATTGCTTCTCTCATCACAGTTCTGGCATGTTTGCATTCATGTTGCTCCCAGCCAAGTCTCTTGCCAAGTCTCCTGACGGTCTCCCAGATCTCTTGATACCCTTATGGTCCATCAAGTGTTTTTCAAATGTGTTAGGCTGTTGACTTTTCATTTTACTTATTTATTTTTATTTTCAACTTTCCTGGCCATGTCTGACAGCTCCGTTAACTTGTCTGATGTGTTTTCTCTGCTGAGGTAAAAGATGAGCAGTTTCAGTGATGGTGGTGAGGAGAGATACACTTGGGGATAGCTTTCAAGGACAGCAGGCTAACTGGTTCCACAGAATGGGAATCTGAAAGTCCTCAGAGCTCTGATTTTTTAATTGGATCAAGTCTCCTACTGGAGTATCTTCTTGAAGGTAACTGCTAGAGGAAGGCAACTGACCCTGAGTTTCTCTTGCCAGTCTCAGGCAGCCAGTTGTGCAAGGGGATGCGGGGCTGGTGTCTTTTTAACTAGATGTAAGATCAGACGAGTGGCCTTTTTTCAGGACATTAGAATATCAAAGTGAGATTCATTGTGGTAAATCTTAAGAAGGAAGATGAGAACTTTCCCTTTTTGCTCAGAGACTCACATGTCTGAATAATCCCTTCACCATTTTCTGCAGGGCATTTGCTGTCAAATTGAAAGTAAGGGCTCACCTGGGAAAATTGCTTAAGTATGTTCGATAGGGGGCATACAGTGCTGATGCCTGTGTGTCAGCAAAGAAGTTTAAGGTGCTTCATCTGCAGAGTGTGAACCACATCCAATCAAAATTTTTTAAGACATATTGATTTAATATAACCAGATATCACATTATATACTGCAATTTTTTGAAACATCGGTTGGGTTGTAAGTAAACTGTAAGTGCAGCATGTCTCCTGAACTCTTCTATGAATACTAATAATAATTTTGGGCACTATGAAGACAATAGTACTATTGTAGCTGAGACAGCATCCTCAGTAGAGCAGAGTATCTCTATAAAGAATGGAGAACCCCTAGCACTTTTTTCCATGGCACCCACTCCCAAGGTCAAGCAAACACTGGAATGTAAGTTAGAGGTTAGTTAACAGATTAAAGACAGACCCATCTTAGAAAAAAATTAGAGAAAAAGAGCTAATCAAGCTCTTCAGCTTCACTGACCTCTGCATAGTAGATGTTGAAGAACCAGATTTAAAATTTGTAGGAAAATCTGTATTTCTATTTTGCTTCTCATTCAACAAAGGAATGAAACAAACAACAATTTAAAAAAAAAAAAAAAAAAAAGACATTCCTTAAAGACGAAAGAAAAAAAAAAAAAAAAAAGGAAAATTTCTGTGGTCAGTTGAAATATTTTGCTTGTTAATATAAAAAAAAATTGTTCTGACATTCTCTTATTTCTAAACATTTTGAAACTTTGTATGTAGAAAAACCACAGCAGAAATTGTTTCCATTCCAAAACTTTCTTATGAAACAAAGAATTTTGGTGTTCCATTCTGGAACCAAGGACACATGATGTTTTGACATGAAAGAAAAGCTGGGTTTAAAAAAAAAAAAAAAAAAAAAAAAAAAAGTTTTGGGACCAGCTCTTCTTTTTTTTTTCTTTTTCCATTTGACAGTTTTCATTAAAATCTGCTGAAGTTTTGGTGCATTCTGTTCCAAGCTCATTGAGTTACATTTTAATCTAGAATCTGATCAACATAAATATTCTTCCCATAATTTATGAGCAGATGAAAAGCAGCATAGCAGCACCAGAGAGACATTGCCAAACAAGACAGCATAACTTTACAGGTAGATGCCCCTGGATGTCCACTAAAGATCTTAACTAAGCTCAAAAGTGTATTATTTACAATTTTTGTGAAAGAAAAATAATGAACTTAAAACTAATCTGGGATCAGTTCACATAAATAATTATTTGTGCTATAAAATACATCTTTGACACATTTTTAATATTTATGCCATTAAATATGAGTGCTGTTTACTGTTTCTGTGGTTGTTCTTGTTAGCTTCACTACTACTGCTATATGCTTCCATTTAATGACAGATCAGGAAGTTTTTAATATTAGAAGAAACGAACCCTGTCATCAGACTAGAATCAAGCAGTGTAAATTAAATAAGCATGCCTGCCTTTAATTCAGTCTTACAACACTACAACCTGATAGATATTTCCTTTTTTATTAAAGACTGAGGAACAGATTTTCCCCGAGACCCAAATGAGCTCAAGGATAGTGTACTACTGATCAAGATGCTCCTTCCCATGTGTGTCTTTAATGCAGCTCAGGAAATTTCTTGGAAGAAAAAGACAGGAGAAGGAGGCTGGAGGAGGAGGCATGGTGATAAATTTGCACAGCTTTGGTTGTCTGGATGATCACATGCATTTCTTCTTATCGCAGCTCTGAGTTGGAGCTGTGTAGAAAAATGGCAAGATAAGTCAGATGCCAGGATCTAGTTTTGTCTTTCCTTTGCAACAGTTTTGGTAGTTTCTTTAAACACTGAAAACTTTTTCAAAAAATTTTGCCCACTTCTCTACCTTTGAAAATTATTTCATCAGTTGTTGACTGATGTTTTCATAGTGTTTGTAACCTTTCCAGAGTTTTTGTCTAAAATATTTTTTCTATTCCTGTTACCGTAATCTGAAGAGTTATGGTAGATTTTCTGTAGCCAAAAAATGTATGATATTCAGTAACGAGGGTTGTTGCCTTTTGTTTGTTTGCTTGTTTTTGGTTTTTGATTGTGTTTTTTTTTAAATGAGGTGACATCTAGATGCTTTCATGAAAGCTGACACTGAAAGATGTTATTCTTGGAAACCTGCCTGTCCATGTTTCCTTTCTGGCTGGCATTCACAGATGTGTTTCTTTCTGTCTCTCTCCCTATTCTTTTTGTTTTCTCACTAATAGGAAGGGGACAAGCAATTAATCAGAGAAACAGCCACGCACCAGCTCAACCCAGAGCGCTATGTTCACAATTTTAAAGATTTATCTAATTTCTCAGGATCTATAAACATTTCCTATCGCTACCTAGCTGGCACGCCTTTGCCAAGGAAAAGTAAGTAACTGAAATTTGAATGTTATTAAATGAGGTAATTTGAAAATGGGTGATATTCATACAGATTCTCCAGTATTTCTAGGCAAGGAGAGAGGTTGAGTTAAGCAGTGACAATCTCGGAGAGTTAGTGGGACAGCTGTCTCTGCATAGGCAATTCCTTGGAAGCTGCTATTTCAGCCTTAGCAGTGACTGCCCCACAGCCTAGCTACCTTCTGACCAAAAGTCTGACTTGTAGTCATCCTACAGGCAGCCTCTGGATAGTCTGTGCAAGCATATTTTTTGTGGATTTCCCCCCCCAGGCCAGAGGGAGGTGATTTAGATAGGAGCAAGGCACAGACTGGTTGTGCTCTGTAGTAACCTTCTGAGACCATATTGATAGTCTGTGTCGTTACCAGTAAATCCAATCCAAGGTATGCTTGGGATCACATAGATACACCCCTCAGGTCCCTTGTTCTGCCCATCCAGCAGCTGTGAATGGGTTTCTTTGTTCCTTTAGCTGCAATAACAGGGGAGGTGAATTGTGCTATTATGGGGACAGTAAAGTTGGACTCTTCTTGCAGCCGTCTGCAGATGGACTATTCTAGTCATTCACTTCAAGCAGAGTTGAAGACTTTTAGCTCAAAGTGAAATATGGCCTTATCTACCTTTTAGACAGGTGTCCTTTGGGTTCCAAATCAACCGTTTCAAAAAAATAAACAAGGTTTAGAAGTCCAAGCACAGAAAATAAAATCAAATAATCTGTGAGTTGTTGATCTTCATAGAAAGCTATAAAGTACAGTTTGTTCAAATTAGTTTGGGGGCTGTGTAGGCAGTGTGTATGGCTTCTGGGGGTTGTACTTCACTATACAACTGCATTTTGAGCAGACTTTAGACTCAAGGGAAGCTCTGAATTACTTTATCAGAGCAGTCTTGCAAACCACAGTATTCTAGGGAAGTTGAGGTAGGTTCAACTGAAGTACATCCTGTCAATTATATAGTCTTTAACATTTTTGCATCAGAAGTTAGAAAAATTGAGATAAATTACAAAATATCTGAAAAAAACATACTTGAACTGCTGGTAAAAATTCAATGGCAGTGATTCCAGAACAGCAGAGACAAAAATTCTTCCTTTATAATTAAGACATATCTCTCCCTAGAAAGATGTGACAGTATTAAAAATTATTTATACAAGAACAGGTATGCAGTAGTAAGTTCTCTTCTACTTTAGAATAATTACATCTTGCAAGAGCGAGTTCCCTATAAAAAGCTCAATGAGCCCTTTTGAAAGAGGGTTAGGAGAGCTATTAGCACGGAAAATTTTTTACAAACTCAGTTTAAAATGAACATGCAGAAAAAAATTATCCATGCAGCATTCATAAAAAAGTAAAGTTATGCATAAGTGTAACTAGTTTCATAGAGTGTTTAAAATTATGAAAGTTTCACAATTAACCTATAGCTCATGTTTTTGTTCTGCTTTTTGTAGTTCCTTGTTTAAAAATATTATGTGAATCCCTTTATTTTAGCACATTTTACAGCCTTATCACTGTTTATGTGATTTCCTCTGCCAGGCATATATATATGCACATTGCTTTGGCTTTTGTCCACTACATACCATCCCTTGCAGTTAACAAGTGAATGTTTAATGCAGTTGCCTCCATATGTCTATTTGCTTTCAATACAATTCTTCTTTCATGAAAAGGCAATAAACACCCTTCATTGCATGCAGCTTAATAAGTTCAGATACCAAATTTTCACTACTGAAAAAGTTTATATAATATAAGCACAGCTCTGGAGGATAGCTTTGTGGCAAAATGTTTTCCAACACCAGTCACTCAGTTTTTCTTTGAATTATCTTTTATGCAGGGTATCTTACAATTGGGCTATCCTCTGTGAAACGGAAAAAGGGGAACTACTTGCTTGAGACCATCAAGTCCATATTTGAGCAGTCAAGTTATGAGGAACTCAAAGAAATTGCAGTGGTAGTGCAGCTGGCAGATTTTGACTCAGCCTGGTGTGAAGGGATGGTCCAGGACATTTCACAGAAATTTGCACATCACATAATTGCGGGCAGATTAATAGTTATTCATGTCCCTGAGGAGTATTATCCTGTACTGGATGGCCTCAAGAGAAATTACAATGACCCAGAGGACCGTGTGAAGTTTCGATCCAAACAGAATGTAGATTATGCTTTCCTTCTTAACTTTTGTGCTAATCTTTCTGACTATTATGTGATGCTAGAAGATGATGTTCGCTGCTCAAAGAATTTCTTGACTGCTGTTAAGAAAGTAATTACCTCACGAGAAGGATCCTACTGGGTGACTTTGGAATTCTCCAAACTGGGATACATTGGAAAGCTTTACCATTCACATGACCTCCCACGCCTGGCCCATTTTTTGTTGATGTTCTACCAAGAAATGCCTTGCGATTGGTTACTCATCCACTTTCGTGGGCTGTTAGCTCAAAAGGAAGTGATACGTTTTAAGCCATCTCTGTTCCAGCACATGGGATACTACTCATCTTACAAAGGAGCTGAAAACAAGCTAAAGGATGATGATTTTGAAGAGGAGTCATTTGATATCCCTGACAACCCACCTGCCAACTTGCACACCAATATTAATGTATTTGAAAATTATGAGGCAAGCAAGGCTTACAGCAGCATTGATGAGTACTTCTGGGGCAAAGCTCCTTCTACTGGAGACTTCTACGGGATTGTATTTGAAAAGCCCATTAAAATCAGTAAAATTAAAGTTGTGACTGGAACTGAAGACAGACAAAATGACATTTTGCATCATGGGGCCCTGGAAGTAGGAGAAAAGATTGTAGGGAGTAAAAAAGGGAGACAATGTACTACTTACTTGAGACTAGGGGAATTCAGAAATGGGAATTTTGAAATAACAGATGTAGAGCACAAAGTTCTGTTTGATATAAACTGCATGAGAATACTTGTTACCAAAAGTCAAAAAGAATGGCTGATCATTAGGAGCATTAGTGTCTGGACTTCTCAAACACCAAATCAATAAGGCAAAGCCACCTGAGAAGGTACAGAGTATGTACAATCAGCTGGGTCCCAACTGGTGCCATTCCCTAGAAAAACTGATACTTCCAGCTCTTCACTAAAGACGCAGAAAATCTGGGGAAATCACAAAACAAGCAAAGCAATTTATTTTTTACTAGTTTGGCCAGGCAATATAAAAACACTTATTTGTTGAAAATTTTGAATTTTATAGGAAATGCAAAATTCTCAAACCTCTCATGAGATCTTGAACCTCTTTTTTATTATCATTCCTTAGTAAGAGGGATCTTCTGGATTAAACTTAACAATAAAAACCCCATCCTATAATTACCAAAATGTTTAAAGCTAGAACTAATGTGTTGTGAAAAGAAATTGGATTGAACCTTGCACACATATAAATTTGAAATGTTATGATAGAATCCATTTGTACAATAGTTGGTGATTTGTTTCTTTTAAGGAAAGTTGTGAAAAGGAAATTTATCCTGAAACAGGCAGTTTCATTCTAAGCACTGTAAGAAAACAGTCTGGCTAATCATTGCAACTTGTTTTCAAAAGGGAATGTATGTAAAATTATAAATCTGACATGACAACTGTGTAAAAAATAGATAATTGCATCTGTTATTCTGTCTCAACAAATACGCTTTGTTATTTTTCCTGGGTCCTTTCACTGAAATGAACACTGCTTGAATTCTGTATTACTTAGGGGACCAATTTACTCTTCTTATTGGAACAAAACACCTCACAGTAAGCAAGCATTCTGCCTGAGTATAGCTGTCGCTATCAAACCTAAGCACCTCAAGGGCAACACAGTTCTCTTAGACAGGAATCTTAACAGATCTCAGCAACATTTGCTGTTCCTTCATAATATGCAGAACTCTCCATGAGAAATTTGCACAAAGATGAATACTGCAACATGCTTTCCAAAGTCTGTTATGCCTTCCACATCTACATGTCCAGTTCATGGATGATAGAAATGTAAAGTGTACCAGGTTAATCAACTGAAGGTGAATGTAATCACCAGTCTTTCCTGGATGATCTCTAGCCAGAAGGGCAGACACAAAATGAAGAATCTAGATGAAATTCAAAATTAATATGTTTTAAATTAGTTTTGGGTTTTTTCTGCTGTTTTCTAATTCTGATCTTGTTATTTATGTGGACATCTTCCCACTGCCTCTGCTTATTCCCCATGACCTTATTTTGCCTGTCTTTAGCCAATAAGAAGAAAATTTCCCTCAGTCCTCATGACTTGAGTGTAAGCTCTGAGCTTTTAGTGCATCACAGAGGAAGACCATATAGCTCTATGATTTATTCTGTATTCCTGTATTTGCACTGGGAGAATCTATGGGTTTTTTTCCCTAAGAAATTATCCAGACTCTCTTAGAAGTCACAGTAAGAAATCCGTGAGTATCAAGTGTGGCACAGATGAGCACTGTATTGTCAATGTCATGAATACTGTGGTTATAATCTAATTGCATGTATGGTAGTGCAAGGGTTCTTGGAAAGGCAAGGGTTGAATTTCAAGAATGCACCGACCAAGAGTGAACTGTACTCAATACATCCAAACTCAACATGGCTATTTCAGAAGGGTAAAGTATTTTAAAATCTACACAAAACAGCAATGCAATTGCTTTTCCTGGTTCATAAATCCTCATAAATCCCCCAATACAGAGGTAAGGTATAGTTCAAAATAAATCTTTTGATACATGTTTCTACATCTTTCAGAAAAACACACTCTTGTCAAAGAAAGTCTTTGTTTCTTTGTTCCTTAATACACACCTAGATCTTGATTCTTCGTATACATATCTTCAATAAAACAGATTAAAAGTGGTGTACAGGTTCAGTCTGAAAAGGAAAATTACACAGTTTTTAAAAATGAAAAATATATGCTTATCTCAAATGGTTATAAATACTTATGAAGAACTTACTTTTTAACTGTGATATACCACTCTTATAAAATAGTTAGTTGATAATTAGTCATTAGTCACCAGCAATTTTTTAATGAACTGTCATTCTTCTATTTTTCCTTTCCTTGATCATTAACTATTTGTTCCAAAACAAATATAACTAGGTTATTTGGGAACATAATTTTTACTTTTATTCAGAAATGCAGTATGTTTAAACCAATCTTCTAAATTAGAATGGGAAATATACTAAATCCCAGGGTTTTAAAACATTCTCTTAATTTAAAACCATACAAGAGGTGAAAGGCTAGTACAAATGAAATGCTCTCAACTTAAGCCTACAGTAATTCAGAAGTTTTTTTTTTAACAGCAGGCATTGAACAAAACTGCTTTCATTTTTAAAACAACAGCAATAATGTGTCTCATCTTCAATATCATCGCTTAGCAGCAAAAGGTCTCATCTGATTGTTACCAGTTGGAGAGGGTCAAACCCACAAATGCCAAGTAAATGCCCTCAAAGGAAGCTTTCTTTGGGTGTGGGTAGTGGTATGTGCTGGGTTTGAGAGGCACGCACCACTTTCTTGTGGAATTTGAGCTGATTTGGAAAAAATAATTAAAAATACATGTATTCCAGAAGAAGCAAGAATGTGGTTCTGTAAGCCAGTTTTTTGAGTGCATGGGTCCCAGCTACTCCTTCAGAGAATGTGTATTTTATCCAACTCATTCACATGGAAAATGTTGCCACATTTTGAAAAACAAAAAAATCATAAAATCAATTATAACTGGTTTTCAGAGAGATATCAGAAATAAACACTTGAAGATACCAGTATTTTTCTTCATGTGCTACGAAAAGTAATTGCATTCTGAAAGGGAAATATTTAATCAGACGTGCATATGTTCACAAACACTTCTCAAAGTTTGGATTTTCTTTTTTTTTTTTTTTTTTTTCAGTGATGACGCAAAAGATCAGCAGTGTCACAAAGCTTCACTCATTGGATTATAAAGTTGGTTCTGTTGGTGTGTATTTCCTGGGTTCATTTGTGGACTGAACAACAGTATTTTCATACTGAAATGCCAATACTGAAAATATTACACTGTGGTCTGCACACTGATGTATCTATTCTTACTGGCTCTGTTTGGGATTCCTCATTGTACAATGTCCTTGGGCCTTTTTTTCTTTTCTTAGCTAAAAGCCAGTTTGTCTTCTGCCTTGTTCACACAGTGTAAACTGTCTGACAGGGAATTCTTGGGAAGTAAAATACTACTCACTGTGAATTAAAAGATCAGAACCCTTATTTTAGTTCAGAATAAACAAATCCAGAGACAGTAATTGTCAGGCAAATTAGTTTTAGTATTTTTACTATATGTGCTATAAGAAAAACAATTCACTAAGGTGCTATACAAGTGTGTTGGTTTCAGATCTATGTTTTTAAATGATGCTCTGTGTTACTCTCTGTTCAGTATTCTCTTGTGTTCGACACTACGGTTTTTTGCTTTTATAAAGGTAATTCAGGAACTTATTCATTATTGAATTAATAAAAGTTAAATAAACAGCAAACTATAACACCTTAGAAAATATTTCGTCTTGGAAAATTAATAAAGAAAATAAAACAACACCCACATGATGAACCACCTGCAGATGCAATCAGCTTCCATTGCGAAGCACTTCAGTAATTCTGATGGAAGTGATAGTTCTTACTATTCTCATAATAAATTTGAAGTTCTGTTAGTATTTAATCATTAATAGTAATGCAGATCATGTATCATGAGCTCAAGCACTGTTGTATCCTCAAAAGGTACAACATAATGTTTTGCAAAAACAGGTGGAAAATATAGATGTATTATAATGAAAACAAATGAAGTTATTTTGATGTTATATTTTATATACAAAGACAAATTAATTTAAGTGTATCCAACCCTCCATCAGCTTTTCAGATAAAGTAAAAAAAAAAGTTTAATCCTTTCTTTTCTCTCCTTAGTCCTCAGAGACAAACATTACAAAATTTCTACTGCCTTTACTGGAAGCAGGATTGACCTACATATCATAAGACACTGAAAGTGTTGATTATGTTTTTGGGTTTGGGTTTGGGTTTTTTTCATTTAAACAAATATATTTCTTATCGTTTCCATTTTAGTTTTAGCCATCCTGGAAGTGTGAAATTAAAGCAGTCTCCAAACAGATGCATTTTGGTATCTCCGGATGTCATTTTACAAGTTCTTGCCTCTTTTACTGGCTTTGTTACAGCAAATACATTCTGTGTCATGCCCTTCAGCAGCACATATAGACTAAGGCAAGATTGCTGCTTCTGCTGTAAATGGAGAGGAAGAGGAGCATGACCAGAGTAATCTCAGCATACAATGGTTGCCTAAGATCTGTTTCTCTCTACTGAATTTTGAGGGCAAGTCTATGCAAGTGGTTTGGCCTGCACATTAATTTCCTAAATAATTTGAGATACAGGAGATCTGTTTATTTTGCATTATTGCATATAGTAAGTATAAATCTATACAGAAGCATATGATACATATAAACCTTTACAGAAAATTTCCTACCAGTAGCACCACTCTTCACAGCAGGTATAAATCTATACAGAAGCATATGATACATATAAACCTTTACAGAAAATTTCCTACCAGTAGCACCACTCTTCACAGCGGGAATGTTCAGTATCTTCTTCATAAATACTACCTTGCGATTTCAATGAAAATAACCTGTTCAGCTTTCAAATAAGGAATATGAATCTCCACCTTGAATCTAAAGCTTTATTTATTACATGTTAGTTTAACGGTGACATTAAATACAAAGAAATATGAATCACAATAACACTTCTATAAAAGTATATTGTTGTTAAATTAGCATAAAATTGAATTGGCACCTGGGGAGATACTGGGCTATTTTTGAGCCACATTTCTATATGTTTTTCAACTGACATATTAACTACTACAAATTCTCAAATAAAATTCCACTTTGTCCTGACAGTTGTAAAAAGGCTCTTAAAATTTCACATAGACCTTGAAAGTAATTTTTGCTGGGTTATATTGCTAATTAAACCCTTTGCCAGCCCTTTGCTGGGATTATGTAAGAGTTTCACATTTAATGAGTAAAGCTGAACATCAAAAGCTGGTGCTCATTTCCTCCATTCAGCTGGTTAATAGCTGCCTTCCCTCTTACTTGCTGTTTACTCATTAACATCGGTTTTGCTTTTGCCAGCTTAGGAAAAACTGCCTGGTAGCCAGTGAAATCTCAGGCTGTTAATTCTCAGTTTCAAAGATACTGAATTTGTACTTTATTAAATGTTCCTATTTTTTAACAGACGTGTATAACTTTTTGAAAATTAGCATGAGCACAATGTTCAGTTTCTCACCCTTTCCCTCAGTGTTATAAGAGTGGGTTTTCTTCCTAGATAGCTGCATTAAGCAAAGACATTAAAAAGACATTACCAGGAAAAAAATAATTGCTATGCAAAAGACTTAATTTTCATTTTTAAAACCAGGTTCAAAGGTTTATTTGTAATCAGGCTTCATCTATCCTGAACAATTTAAGTAAAAAAGATGAAAATACCATAATGGCAAGAAAAGGTTAAATAAGTATTGTGTGTGTATATTTCTGCTGTATGATTGCACTTAAAGTAACTTATAATTTAGAAGCAATCATTTGTCAGAATATCATCATTATATTAGCCCTTTTACAGCAAAAGGGAGACCATGATGGCCCCTAGAATTGCTCTTTTTTGCTGTTTAAATAAAAATAATAGATTCAGCTTTCAAAAGCATTGCCTTGGGCATGCCCACTGATGTGGTACACATAGCACAATACTGGCTGGCTGTCTAGCCTGCTGTACTGCAGCACTGGAATATTTATGTCTACCAGAGTGGGGGTGGAAATGTAACGAGCAACAGTTCCTATCCTTGCTACAATACCTGTAATATTTTTGGAAATAAATGCATTATATGAAAACATCCTGTGGTTTAATGCCTTTCTCTTAACCACAGAACTATTCACTTTTCTTCTAACTGTAGATGCCACATTTTCTTTTGTTCAACTTGGGCCAAAAGGGCATATAACTCAAAAGGCAAAAGCATGCTATAAAGGAAATTTGATGATTAATCATTGTATCCTTTGCTTTTTCAACATATGTTCACCTTGCTCTGATAACCTGGATTTAGATTTCCTGCTCCAACTGATTTCTTGAGCTCCAATTTAAAATGTAACGGCTTCTTTTTCTTAGTACACCTTGCATCACTAAGAGCAGAGATCTTAAGACATAAGTTTATAGAATAATAGAATGTGTAGGGTTGGAAGGCATCTTAAAATATCATCTAGATGCAGCCCCCCTGCATTGGCAGGGAAATCTTCCAGTAGATCAGGTTGCTCAGAACCTCATTTTACCTGTCCTTGAATACCTCCAGGGATGGGGCTTTCACAACTTCCCTGGGCAACCTGTTCCACTGTCTCACCACCCCCAAAGGGAAGATTTTCCTCCTAATGTCTAATAAAAATATACCCTCTTCAAGTTTTAATCCCTTGTACTCTTACTACAAGTCCCTAGCTTTCCTGTAGGCCCCCCTCAGATACTGGAAGACCATTATAAGGTCTCTCTGGAGCCTTCTCCAGCCTGAACAGCCCCAGCTCTCTCAGCTTTTCTTCACAGGAGAGGTGTTCCAGCCCTCTGACAATTTCTGTGGCCATTCTGTGGACTCACGTCCATGTCCCTCTTCTGTTGAGAGCTCCAAAACTGGACACAATATTCCAGGTGGGGTCTCATGAAAGCCTACTAGAGGAGGAGATTCACCTCCCTTGACCTTCTGGCCTTGCTTCTTTTGATGCAGCCCAGGATATGATTGCCCCTCAGGGCTGCAAGTGCACATTGCCAGCTCATGTTGAGCTTCTTGTCCACCAGCACCCCCAAGTCCGTCTCCTCAGGTCTGTTATCAATCCATTCTTCACCCACCCTGTGTTTGTGCTTGGGATTACCCAGACCGAGGTGCAGAACCTTGTGCTTGGCCTTGTTGAACTTCATGCAGTTTTCATGAGCCCACTTCTCAAGCCTGCCAAGGTCCCTCTGGATGGCCTCCCTTCCCTCCAGCATGTCAACCTCACCACACACTTCGGCGTCATCAGCAAACTTGCTGAGGGTGTATCCAGTGTTATTGTCCATGTTGCCAACAAAGATGTTAAACAGCACTGATCCAAGAACCGACCTTTGGGGAACACCACTCATCACTTGTGTCCATCTGGGCATCAAGCCATTGATCACAACTCTTTTGAGTGCAACCATCCTGCCAGTTCCTTACCCATCAATCAAATCTGTACTGTTCCAGTTTTGATACCAGGATGTCATGCGGGACAGTGTCAAATGCTTTGCACAGGTCCAGGTAGATGACATCAGTTACTCTTTTCTTTCCACTGATGCCGTGACCACATTGTAGAAGGCCATCAAATTAAGCAGGCAGGATTTGCCCTTGGTGAAGCCGTGGTGGCTGTCATCAGTCATCCCTTTGTTTTCCATGCCTTAGCAGAGCCTTCAGGAGGATCTGCTCCATGATCTTGCTGGGCACAGAGGTGAGACTGACCCGTAGTTCCCTGGATCTTCCTTTTTTCCCTTTTTGAAAATGGGGGTTATATTTCCCCTTTTTCAGTCAGTATGAATTTTGCCAGACTGCCAAGACTTTCTAAATATGCTTTTGCAATTTCATCAGCCAGTTCCTTGAGGAGCAGTGGAAGAATCCTGTCAAATTCAATGGACTTGTGCACCTTCAGGTCCTTCAGGTAGTCTCCTCTTCTACTCCAGTGGAGGGATCTTCCTTTTCCCAGTCCAGGCCTTTGCCTTCTACAGCTTGGATGGTGTAACTAGAGTCTTTGCCGGTAAAGACTGAGTCAAAATTGTCATTGAGTACGTCAGCCTTCTCTGTATCTTGCATGAAGTTAAACCCTTACACCAAAAATTGCTGCTACTGAAAGTCCCTTGCTTTGCGCTGATGCCACCTGGAATATTTTGGTTAATCTGCAACTTCAGAGTCTATGCTAATTTCATGTTATAATTTCACCAGCATGCACAGACATTCCCTCCTTCTTTCTTTAATTTCAATACTGGATAAATGAACATCATCTTGGGTAAATATTGCCCAACAACTTCACTTCCATTAAGAAAACTGGGACTGTTACTGTCATTTATTTCTCAGAATTACTTCCTTCATTTGGCCCTCGTTCACTATATTTAAGTGCCATATCTGCTGAGAAGACAATGAACATGCTGTAGTGAGACATCCTTTTAAGAGAGAAGCACTAATTTATTTTTTTACGATACAACTCAAGGGGGCACTACTTGATTGTGTCAACATTATATGCAAACTTTTTTACCTCTATGAAAATCTCATAAAACAAACTGGTTTTGTTAATCACTCCTGTGAAAGGATCCTGGCAGAAGTCTGGTTTTGCACTTCCAAAGTGAGCCAGGTTTCTGTCCTCCACAGACCTGGATAGAGTCTTTCAAGGAAGGAAAAAAAGCCGCGAAACAGGTCTTCTCTCCAGTGGTTTTCTGCTGCCTTTCAAAGATGAAATTTCTTCTGTAGGTTTCTTCCCTTCTCTCCCTCAAAACATATTAAAAATCAACATATGATCCTCCTTCTTGATCCCATCTGCATCTTTTGGAAAGGGGTAACTTTAGTTTATACAGGAATGCTTACATTTGGGGACGCAACACAACCAGAAAGTTTTTCAAAGGCTTTTTTTTTTTTTTTTTTTTTTTTTTAGCATTCAAAATGAGATATGCAATATATTCCCTCTAAGGAAATAAAATGTTTGTTTGAGCATGTTTCTGTTAACTGCTTCACACACAAAACAAACAAACAAAAAGTCAGATAAGGCTTTTTAGGTTAGTAAGAGTGTGCATGTGGGTGCATAAGTCCATTAATACAAAAGCTGGAAAAAAAAAAAACATCTATAGCTGCCTTCCACACCAAAGCCTTTAAGCTTTGTGGCTAAGGAGAGAAAGCAGTTTTTGATCAAAGCAGTGTGTCACAAATAATTTGAACATTTACTTTTCTACATTTAATCACCCTTTCTTCAGATACTAAGCCAATTCCATAGAATATAATCTCTTGAGAAATATCTTTTGCCAAGGTCTTACATGTGTTTTGTAAACAGATTATACTTTTCCTGAATATTTATTATAATTAATACATTTACCTTCACCATAAACAATTGATAAAATGTTTTTATTTTCTTACTTTATTTGAAAGCTCATTTTTCTCTTTTTAACTGAGCAAATACATTTGTTATTTTCAATAACTTTATTATATATTCTAGAACATGGAATTAGGAGCCAAATGTGCATTCTGGTATGAAACTAGATTCTAGCATTGTACTTACAGAATATTTGAGAAAAGGTATTTTAGCCATAAATGTGTATTTAAACATTATCTGTTATGAAAGTCATTAAAGTACCTTTGTTTCAGGACTTTGTGAAAAAAAAATGCACAACTAAGGCCATATTACTGGAAAAATTCCCTCTCCCAAACTTTCATTTCTCCTGTCAGCAGCAAGGCATCATGTTTCTCCAGTTCTGCTTCATGAATCCTGGTTTCTTAGCTTCATGTATTTCCATCACCTCCATAAAATTCTGTCAGATCCCCATCAGGTTTGTATGCATTTAGTTCAATGAATTTTTATCTTGTTATGTTTATTAAAGATTGAACAACTATCTTACACTGTCCTAAAGAAGAAAATACTGTACATTTCTGGTCAGTAAGTCTTATTGTTTTAATAATTAGTGGATAGTTGTTGTTTTTATTTATAGAGATAGGTTTCCTGAAGAGCAGAGGGGATAAAAATTGGTTGCATTTCTACATTGCCTATTTCTGTCATCATCTTCTTCATACCCAGATTTTGGTACTCTCCTGTTCACTGCAAGCACCCACTCACACAGTGAAAAAACAAATAAGCAGAAAGACATTGTAAGCAATAGCTTTCTGGTAGAGAGTGAAGCATGTGAGAGAGAATTAGAAGCTGTCCTAGATATTTCAAGTTCAGTACAAAGAAAGCTAAAGAACATTTTCTTCTGTTGCCCTGCACTTTCACTGTGACATTTCTTCTATTCCATGTGCCTCTGTGGATATGTTATCTGAAGCTCACTGTACTTTGTGGAAACTTTATTAATTTTGCAGTGTTTTGCTATGCCACTTTAGCTATATATTTTTTTTTTGTCATGTAAGCCAGCTTGCTTTCATGTCAAGCTACACCATACTGTGTAGATGTACCCTCTATCTGCCTCTGTGGCTTTAAATCTGGAATACATTACTAACCCAGCAAACATTTATGCAGATGTTTAAGTTAGAGAGGTGTCTACTCCTGGTGAGATTGGGTACAGAAGGCAAACTTGGTATGCTACATCATCTAGAAGGCTCCTTCGTGTGTGTTATAGCACCATAGGCCTCCAAATTGCATCCAGCCAGCCAAGAGATACATTGTTTTAAACCATATCGCTCACCAGCTTTTGCTGTATTCCCCTCCCCTCACTTGCTCAAAGTTACATCCCCAACAGTGGAGTCAGTGGAAGAGACGATTTCAGCAAAGCCAGTGTTCAAAGAATTGTCTTTGATGAAAGCTACTTTAATCGGTATTCTAAATATTCTGACAGGCTGGGTACAGGGCCTACCAGCAGCACCTCCCCACACTGCCTTATGCTCCTTTCCCACCAAGTAGTATCAGCTGGCAGGGAGCTGGTTCTACAAAGCCTTCAGCTGGCCCTTAAAACAGGGTTCTTGCTTAGGGATTTTTTTGACATTTCCTTCAATATACAAAGCAATCCTTCAGGACGTTATTTGTGGAGCTATCACATTTTAGTGCAGCATTTTTGCAAACATTAAAGTAATGAAGAAATTATGGAAGGAAAATAAAAGAAAAAGAAAAAGAAAAAAAAAAGCTTTTAATTTCCCCAAATTAGTCATTAACAATAGGTAAGATCCAGAAGAAAATAGGAGTTCTCTTTTTTCCCATTAAATTTAGCTTTCTTTTGCTATTTTCTCTCCCATTTATTACTTGCAGAGACAATTAAAACTGGAAAACAACAGCAAAACTTTTCCATCCTTACTTACCAGTTTGCATAGATTTAGAACTTTTTAATATTTACCCACATGGAAACATCTACCATCTGGTGAGCATACTTTGGTCAGATGCTCTGCTCCCAGTAGTCAGGACGTCTCTTGGAAAAATTCCTAGTGCTAAAAAAAAGAAAAAAAAAATATCTTTGACTGTACCAGGATAGTTTGTGGGCCAGATGCTTATCTGAGTTACTCCTGTGCAAATAACTATTTCCAATACTAGTTAAAAATCAAAAGCTATGCCTTTTTTTTTTCCTTCCTTCTTAATTTTATTTTCTTAAATGTAATGCTGTAATAAAACAGACTGAGATTATTAGAATATCCACAAAAGCCTTTTAAGGGGTATAGGATGTTTAGTTTAACTCAGAGTAAGAAACTAGTGACTTAGATATAATTCTCTCACACAAAAGCAAGTGCTAAAACAGATTTCCCAAGAATTTGAACCTTTGAACCTCAGGAACCTGGAACAGAACCTTCTTCCTCCATTCTTATCTCAGTATGAGTTTAGAAAAGCACCTTTATTCAAAAACATTCTTTATTCCAAAGGATAACAGCCCTAATTTCATAAATGGGGAGTACCTCTACTAGGACACTTATGAGATCTTTTCTTGTCCCATGCTTCTAAAATGCTGCACTCAGTGGCTTAATTACCTTCACTACACTTGTGTCAATAGATCTAGTTTTCACATTTCTGTCTCTAATGACATAAAATTTCACAATCAGAAATTACTTTGTAGTTCCTATTTGCTTCAGTCAACTGAAGTTTTCAGAGAAAAATGTGAGAGACACAAAGAAACAATTAGCAAAAATGTTTATAGCCTTCAGGAGAATTGTTCAATTTTTTTATCCCTTTTGTTGGGAAACAGATCTTTTCTCCCATATGGCACCTCAGAACAGAGTTTTTGGCATTCAGACTGCTATTCACAACATTCCTATTTGCTTCAGTCAACTGAAGTTTTCAGAGAAAAATGTGAGAGACACAAAGAAACAATTAGCAAAAATGTTTATAGCCTTCAGGAGAATTGTTCAATTTTTTTATCCCTTTTGTTGGGAAACAGATCTTTTCTCCCATATGGCACCTCAGAACAGAGTTTTTGGCATTCAGACTGCTATTCACAACATTATTCGTAAACGCTAATGCACTTTTTTTTTTCCTTGGCTGCTTTTTTTAGGTTTCTGTTGTGTCTAAGAAATCACTGTCTGTTATGAACCCGAGGTGGTTTTTTCGTGTTTCATTTTTTCCTCCTTTTTCAGCTGCAGTGGAATCCAGATGAGGGCATGCTAACAGCTTCTCTTGGGAAGTTGTTTTTTTGTTGTTGTTTTTTCGGTGTTGTTTTTGTGGTTTTTTTTCTTATCAGAATGGGAAGTATTTGTAAGAAATGGTTAATCTGGTAAGCTGAGCTTGTATTTTCTTTTTTACCTCTGCAAGTGAAAGGATACAGAAAGAAGTGGAGCTAAATGGCTAGAGCACTGTTACTGAAGGACATTTTTCCTTCGGAATGCCCTGCCGTGCTTTGGTAGTGAGTATATAGGGTGGCAAGCCAGATTACTGACAAAATAGAGAAATTACTTTAAACTATTCCTCGAGCCTGAAGGTAGCAGTTCTACAGTCACTGAGGAGGAATGAGATGTATGAAGGGGACAGTCACTAAAGATTCAAAGGATGACTTGTTTCTAGTGCTCCCAAAACACTCTATAGTTTAAAATACTTCAAACTTATCCAAAACCCACTGCAATTAAAAAGAACGTATGCCTTCTTTTCAGAGCTCTTGGATCACATCATACCTAATTTAGAAATTATCCCTAATAATTTAACTAGCCTTAATGATGTAACTTGGAGACAATAGCCATGAAAACAAAACACTGATGGTATTGATTTTTTTTAAGAAATCAGTTACCACTATTGCCCTAAGCTGAAATAAGGTTTTATGGTTCTGTCCTGCTTCTGTTTCTGTCTTGTCACCACCTCCCTACACTGTGCTGGTACAAGTACCCAGGGAGTCTGAGAGTGAATCAAAGGAAGGAATAAAATACAGCTTACTACCAAGCAAGAAGCAAAAATTCCAGTGTTAGTTAATTTACCATTTAGCCATATCTGTGCTTGGGGTTGGAACTAATGTAATTCAGTTAGATAGAAAGAAGACACTGTGTAGTTAATGACTAAGCAGTTGTCAGTAGCATCTGAGATATTTACAATTCCTTTCCTTTAGTGTCTGTATTAACATATGTAACAAACTTCTTACTATCTCAGATCTAAAGACATAAAAATGATAAATTGAGAGAGAGAAAGAAAAAAAGTGTTAATCAAATAGATTAAATAAAGCAGAGAAATAATGAGATTTATGAAGATCAGAAAGTAAAACTGTATCACAGACATGAGCTGGACCCAGGTTTCCATGTCTTCTCATTGTTCAGCTGCAAATATTTTTCTTCTTTATTGATCTTTTATAGTTTTATATAATATGTAATCCTACGTGGCCATAAGAAAATCCCTTTCTCAAAATAGTCATCACCTATTAGGTTATCTATTTTAAAAAGCACTTCCTGCAAATACATTCTGTTTTATTTCATTCATGTCTCTTGCCACATTTTTGTTAACTACTGCTGTAGGCAAGCATTTTCCACACTCTAAACTCATACTGATTTGAGAACGTCAGTTTCATAGATAAAGATACATAGATAAGGACTTATTTAATAACTAGGTATGGTTTTTAAATATCTATAGCCACACAGGTGAACAATGTTGCTAACAGACTGGCAAAGACAGCTGAGTATAAACTAGGAGCTTTATGAATTAGTTAAGAAAATTAAAACCATAAAACCTAAGAATCACCTTCTGGTTGCATTTTAAAATTTAAATGTTAAAAGATATGCCAATTATAGCTTATAAGTATAACAATTTTTTTTCCAAAATTCATAAGCACATGTATTTTTAATACATACTGAAGTCATAAACTTAAATAAACGTGCATGGCATGTCAAGAATAATTGTCGATATAGTGTATGAGGTCACAGAGCATAGGCACAGACACAAAATACTGCACGACCTTGGGGTTGTCCCAGTTTCTGTGCTTAGATGCCTACCTTCAGCATCACACACTTCCCACTACCACGTGAATGTTCCTGCTTCACCCAAGACCCTTAGGAGTGTGACCAGAATACAATTGTGGAGCAGACTTCTTTGCCAGTAAACAAATTTCACAGTGAGAGGATGAAAAGTCATGGCAGTGTGGAAGGAATGTTGTGGGAAAAACCAGAGTGTTTCTTCAGCATAGTTGTAAACCTAGGGATAGAAAACAAAGACTAATTGAATTAAGTCTTATACAATTTTCTAATGTAATTTTCACAATCACTTGATTATTTTTAAGATTGAAAAGAACATTTGGAAATGCAGTTTTGTAAAATAGCTCCAATTTTCTGTTTGCAAGATGAACAGGACCTTTCAGGTTTAAAAAGAATATCAGAAAATCTGTTACAAGATGGAAGAGAGATTGCAAGGCTGGAAAACATAAAACTACATCAATCCTTCCCATTTCATTGAGAGCTGGACACAGCAGTTATGACCTTTAGTAAAGCAATTTAAAAAAAAAAAATTACAAGGGTGGGGAAAAAAGGCTTCTAGTGCAGTCAGCCCCATTAGGAGGCAAGTAAAGACTGAGAGATGTCAGAGAGCTGTAGAATAGATCAATAGCAGATGCATTCAGGAAGGCAGAAGAGAGCAGAGAAAAAAGAGATGATAAAATTTACACTCACATGAATAATTTTCTCTGAGTGGTCACTTAAAGAAGTCAAAAATTCAGACAAAATTATATTTTATATCTGTTCAAATTTATGTTATCTATTTATTTTTTAGTGCTAGAATAGAAAGTAGTGAAGTCCTATGGGGACTATGTCATGGGACCTATGAAGTTATGTTTGGAGACCCAGATACCTGCTAGTATTACATGCAGGTTTTTATTGTGAAGGCTGGATTCTGAGTTATGTGCATCTTGAAAGGTATAAAGCAGAGTTAGATTCAGAGGATATTTCAAATGAACCTGGTCTGTATGGGTATTATCAGCCTACTCAATTTATTTCATTACACAGTGTCATTATTTAATTAACTTTTTTATTATTTATTTTGTAATATTTTTTTTTCATAGTAGTGTAAAAATATCAGAGATGTTGTATTCACAATATCTCACATTTGCAATTATGCTTGTTATAAATTAAAAGTTAGGAAAATCAAAGGAAGTGGAAAAATAAAATAAAAATAACCAAATCTTTCAGTGTTTTCCTATGAATTTAACATGATAATGGTCAATAGATGGAAAAAGTTTTTTATTGTTCTTGGAGAGGATTCATCATAGTAAGCATTACTGTTCAGTGCCATTTTAAATATTATTTGGTATCAGAAACATCTGAAATCCAGAGCTGATCAATAGGGTATGCGATCTTAGGTAATAAACGGTCTTCAAAACTGTCAGATATTGGCCTAGTATTACTATCATCCTTCATGATAAAAAACAGTAATAAAACTAAAGCTACTTAAGGATGAGACATGGTTTAAGACAACCAGTGTAGGAGCATCTACAGTCAGCAGAGCTATTCATTGCATGCTAATTTGCAAGAGACAGCCTCTTGAGGTACTTCCGATGCAAGAGGCTGTAATGGGACCTGGATGACCAGCTTAGGTAAGATTTGCAGTGTTGAGTGGACTGACTAAGTGACATGTTTCCTATGGTTCTGTCTGATAGTTCAATTCACCTCAAAGAGTCCTCAAACTGGTGTTTTAAACTAAAGGTGCTTGTATCTATACTTCATCCAAAACCAAAAAAGAGCAATGCTTGCTGCCAGTTTGCTGTTTTACTAATTTCAGTTAATTGTACAAAAGCTTGAGGATCCATTTCAAAAAACTGTCCATTCTACTGTAACATCTTTTGACTGGCTTTTAAGTCACAGGCACTGATGTTTCACACTAACAATTTCAATGTGTGTACCTGCAAGGAGCAGTAAATTGACCAAATAATATTTTTTTGTTATTAAACTCACTTTTCTTCATAACTTCCTTCCACTTTCTATGAATTGGCTAAAAGAGTAAAGAAGCTTGCCTCAGTTTAAATACAATTAAATAAATAAATAAATACCTTTTTATGTTCTCACAAATTAAGCATAAAAATTCAAACATCTTTTAGATCTGTGCAGATAAGCATATTCACCAGTAGTACAACCTGTGGAACAGAGGCTTAGGTAGTGTGAATATCAATATGATGAATGCATAAAAGCTTGATACCAAGATGATTAAAGCTTCCTATTGCAGAAAACTATGGTGTCTAATTCCAGCAGTAAGAGCCTGTCAGTAACGGAATCTGACCCTTTGCCTTTACACAGTTCACATACAACTGCCTCACCAAAACCCTCATTAGCCTTCCTGGCACTCTTTGCAGAGTATATGTTGGAGTCTGCAGTGGCTTACAAGGAGGGAAAATAGTCATGATTTTGAGCTAATAGTCAGCTTTTCAGCTTAATTTTTTTCCCCCTCGTTTATTATTTGGAATTAGGCTACCATCTACTGGCCATAAGGTTTTATGTGAAATTGTCTATAAAAAAACATATCCTCTTTTACTTCTGCTCAGCATCACTTATTCACTTCCTACTTATTAAAACAACCTAATTTTGTACATGTCCAATAATTTCATACCACTCTGACCATGTGGATCTGAATAACAATTTTTTTGCTTTAAATATATTCATCGTTAAAAGCCAAAGAATTGAAACCAGTATTAGTCAGGAGACCAATAGTTCTTGCTTTAGCTTATAGTTTTTACTGATGCAGGTAAGCAATTTTGTTTCTTCAATATTAGCTAGGAATGGTCTTCAGAATCGTATGCTTTCATACATAGAAATGTGAAAGATTGCTCTTACATCTCCTTTAAGGACATGGGGAACAACAAAGTCTTACCACTCACAATTTTCAGCTCAGGTGTCTAACCCCATCCCACACACTTTCTGCCTCTGCAGCAGCAGTAGGGCATGTCCAAACTCTTCCTTTTCAGTCTTCATCTCTTGTCAGGATGTGAAGCAGAGCAGAGGGGAGGAAAATGTGGAGCTTCATTTAGGATTAGCAAGCATCCACAGAGAGATTATGAAGTCCTGTAAATGCCAGGAGAGGCATGATCTAGGTTGGGTCAGGAGAAACTCAGCAGTCCCTCTTCTCTTTCCTCACCCAGCACACTCATACTACTCACTCCTTAAACAGCTACATGAAATACTGCTGATCCTTTCCAGTCTCACTCATAGGGCCAAATTTCTGAAAATTCTCATTTACTTGCTTTTTACCTGCCCATCCTGTAAAAACAAGCCCACTACTCTCTGAAGACTCTACTCTCATACCCAAAGGCCCAGCCTCTCTTCCTTGCCACCAACCAGACCACTGATACTGTTCTCCTGGACTTTCTCTAGATAGCTGCTACTGCAGATGATTCTTCATACCTTGTGCCCTCCATTCCCAGACCACTGTCATTTCTCACAAAATTGAATTTTCCTGTGAAGAAAATATGACGTCAGCTCTGATTTAAGCCTGGAACATTTTGTACAGTAAATAAGGAAAGCTTTTAATTTAAGAAAAAATAATTAAAGAGGAATTTTAAATTACATTTATGAGACTTTTTCCAGAGAAAAATTATTGGATACTAAAAATTATATTTAATCTGGTGGAGAAAAGCATAATAAAAAAATAGCTGCAAATCAATACTTGAAAAATTCGAACTTGCACTGTTTATTTCTAATTTTCATCAGTTAGGGTGATTAGTCCTTGGAAAAGATGATCAAAGGTGGGAATGAAAATTTGTCTTATTGAAGTCTTCAGATGGGGACCAGAAAATTAGCTTTAGCCTTGATTAAATTCTCTTGTCTCCCTTGTAGATGAAAATAGAACAATGATTTGATGTTTCATTCTTTGTGTATTAATTGTGATTCTCTGAACTTTATCCACTGATAAAAATGTCTGAGCACCAGTTCAGACATCTAGACTGCAAACCTCAGACCTTTGCCTACTACAAGACTAGAAAGCAAAGCAAATATTGAGAGGTATAATGTAGACTTGTGTCCTTGTTTGAGCCAGGATAAAGCAAATTTTCTTTTTACTGACTTTTTCTCTTCAGTGAACTCTCTTTTAGCCAGCACACTTGCTGGAAGTAGCAGAAAGTTTTACAGCTAGTGGACTGTTTATAGATACTGTTGAGAGACCAAGGACACTGCTCTACTTGTCAGATGTGCTACTTCAGACCTTAAAGAAGCAGATCAGTCATATATATAACCCTCCTGTAGGGAGGGGCAGACTAGACAGATGGCAAAATCAGCAAACCAAAGTATTCCATCCGTATTTACGTGGCTCTCGGTATAAACCCAGGGATCACGGAAGTCAACTCCCATCTTCTTCCTTTTCTTCCATTTATGGCTAGCATCCAAGGTACCTATTAATCTCCTTTGTATCCTAGCCCAGTGCATTCTTGACCCTCATAACTCTACCCTCAGTTCCTGTCTGCTCTGCCATTATGTCTGAAGCCCTCTGGGACATTTCAGAACTGCTCACAGCTCAGGAGATGCCCTGGGAGTTGCTGGGGGTTGGAGGAGGTGTTAGGGCTTTTGCACATTCTTGAACCTATTTATATATATTGGTGCATATTTTCTTTTAGAATTAGTATTTAATTAAAGCTGTCTAGTTTAGTTTTCAATCCAGAAAGTCTCTCTCCTTATTCTCACTCCCCTTTCCTACCTTACTGGGAGGGGGAGGGGATCGACAGCATTGTTGTTATTGGTTTAATTGCCAATCCTGAGTTAAACCATGACAGCTGGAAAATATGATTTTTTTTTAATTTTTTTTTTACTGTTACTGAAATATATCTTGTAGGACCACTTGGACCTCTTTCTCTAAACATGGAGTCCAGTTCAGGCTCTCATACTTGGAGGCAGATAGGACAAAGCACAAAAAAACTATGGAATTGGCTTCAGAAGATCAGAAAAAGTGTGGCTAGGCAGCAGATAGTTAAAAGATATTACATTAATTGGTAGAAAAAGGTTTTGTTACCCTTACTCAAGTCATACAACCAATTGGAAAATCCAGAATTTGGGGTGGAGTGGTGGTGTTTGTAGGGGTGTTTTTTTTCCATAAAATTGATAGACTGCTTAGTGTGTTTACTAATTTCGTCTTCTTAATCAGTGGAAAACTGAATCTTTGGCAAAAAATAAGACAGATAAAATTACCTTCTTTGCAGTGAAAGAGGAAACTGCAGACTAACCCTGGACTTCCTTCAGGCAAAGAAGAGAATGGAAGATTTCATACTTTTTCTCAAAGAAGTTTTTATTGTATTCTAGGCTGTGGATGAAAATGCTTTCAGTGCTATGTGTAGTACAGATCATGTGCAGAGCTTCAGTCATATTCAACAGTAACTCATTGTACTTGGTCTGGCTACGACAGAATTAACATTCCTCATAGCAGCTCATACGGTGGTGTTGCTTAGATTTGTGACCAAGACAACACTGGTAACACACTGATGTAGTATCTATTGTTGAACAGTATCTGCACAGCACCAAGGCCTTCTGTGTTTCACTCTATATCCCCACCACTGATTAGAGTGGGGGTGCACAATAGGTAGAGAGGGGACACAACCAAGTAGATGACCCAAACTAACCAAAGAAATATTCCATGCCATATGGCATCATGGAAAGCAATTAAAAAAAAGAAAAGAGGACTTTTAACCACCTCTTACTCAGAAAATGCTTGATTGTTGGTCTACCTGTGGGACATGTTGAGTCATTCGCTTTTGCATCACTTGTTTTCTTTCCTTTCTTATTTCTTCCACTTAGCCTTCACTTATTAAATTTTTATTTTATTTAATTTTGTTGCTTTTACTCTTCCTTTCTTCTTCCCCTGTCCCACTGTAGGGGAAAATGAGTGAGCGGTTGTATGGTGCTTAACTGCCTACCAGTGTTAAACTGTAGCACATGGAGAGAACTGAGAAAGCCACACAACAATTTTAAAATTATTGTGGGTCATACAAGTATCTCTTTTAGGAAGAAGGCAATTTTCTAAACAAACAATCAGCTGGCCAGTGGTGCAACAGAACTTTAGGTAATGGAGCAATGTAATCTAGCCATGTCACATTAGTCTTAAAAAGGAAATAGAACTCCTCATTAAAAAGCAGACTATTTGTCTAAAAAAACCGCTTAAAAGCAAAAAACAAAGACGCTGTTTTTCATTCTCTAAAGGTTAACATAATTATGGGTTGAAAACAAAAAATAAGACTGCCCTGATTAAAAACACCCGAAAAGGACTCACGTTACAAGACAGAATTAACCAGTGAAACTCATTGTCCTGTGACTGGAATGAACTGTTGTTTACAAAACTGGCAATATTAGGTATAGCAAAGTTCTTCAATATTGTTATACAAAATTGATTCCTTGCTTTCAGAAATATCTATGGCATTCAAATTATACAATCTTCTGAGTCATTTTAGCTGAACTTTCCAATGGATGTAGGTTTCCTATTTTCTCACCATCAGTATAGCATAAACCCAATCCTCTGTTCCGTGTGGAACCTGAGCCCCTGTCTCACATGCTTAGATGCACTATGAAAATGATACTTGCTTTATATTGTACAATTTCATTATTGTAGGCTAAATTTAATTGAAATCACAATAAATAAATAAAAATGAAGATTTTTCATCTATACGAGATAACAATTTTACAGAAAAAAGTCCTGTTTTTTTATAAAGTTAAATCTGAGCCCTCCTAGATTTTAGTAGGTAGGAGAGTCAAACTATGGATATTGAACCAAATTCAAAAGCTAGCCCTTACTCCTGCAAAGGGCAGCACCCAGCACCATAAGTAGGTGTCCACAGGTGCTGGGTACAGCTAAGAATTGTGTCAGAGCCTCACTGGAAATAGCAAGCAAGACAAAAAGATCCTATCCCAACCTGTATGTAAGGCAGCCTTGGTGAACATATGCCATGTTCAATGTTTTCCTTACACCGCTGCTGACATCTCTTCTGCCCTGGCACACTAGAAAAGATCAGCAGATCTACACCATCGAAAGCCCCCTCCTTCCAGCTGTATTCTCTGTGGCTTTCTAGAGATCAGAGGGGATCCTTCTGTCAAGTACACGAGGGGCAGTGGTTACAAAGCCAACACCACAGCTATATGCAAAGTGTGCTATTAGGTCTGGTAAAAATGGTGTAACAAAGTATCTTCCCACCAAAAAATGCCAGGCTTTGGCACACTCCTGTGGACTAGCTGATCTTGCCAAAACTCCAGCAGAAACTGGCAAACTTGCTGACCACTTGGCTGTTACATCATCTAGCTCAGCAAGACTCTTAATTCATCTGGAAAGCTTTTGCTGACTTACTGGTGGCCAAGACTGCATAAGGTGCCTGGCTATAAGCCTGCTGAGGTCTCTCTACAGCCAGTTCCCCAAAATCTGGTGTAATCAGACCTCAATTCCTCAAATAATTGGTTAGTGGACATTTGGGATGCCTGAACTTGGGAGCTTAGCAGCTGACAAAAAAAAAAATAATAAGTGAAGACACTGAGGATCCTGGAAAACAGCTCAGGAGTAGAATGATCAGTTCTATAATAAAATGAACATCAATATCATTATTTGGCTCTTTTCTTTTTCCAAAGTTTATCTTGTAAGGGTTTTTTTTTATTATTTTATTTTTTTTTTCCAATCTTGTTGTACTAACAATATTTAACAATATTTAACAATATTTGTTAGTGACAACACAGAAAGTACATGTTGACCATAAGACAGCACAGATACTCACAGCATATATATGAACTCTGTTAACATGTGAATTTTCAGTGCAGTGCAAAATGAAATTTAGCTCCTAAAGTGCACAGGCTATGTGACCAGAATTTTTTCCCTAAGATTTTAACTAATATATGAGAGGAAAAAACTCTAATAGCAAAAATAAAGTAATTTGGCTACCAGTTTTGTGAAAGAGAAATAAATAAAATTCTACCAATATATAGACTAAAAAGCTAGCCCATAACCTATACAAAAAAAATCTCACTTGATATTTAGCAAAATATTTTGAAGTATCTTTTATCACCATGTGCAAAATTCCATCTTGTTTTAAATAGAAGATATATTAAGAAATACTGAAGTGTATATTTAGCTTTAGAAACATCCTTAAGCCCATTAAATGTAAAAAGTAAAAAAATTATCTTTAAATTAAATAATTGAATTTTTTTTTAAAATGAATAAAGCCGTGTGGAAATTTCCCAGATTTTTAAATTATTTGGTACACTAAAGTCTTAAAAGTCCTTTGAACTCAATTCATATTAAATTGAAGTCAATTAGACAACTAAAGCTTCCCAGTTATCAAGACAGATTACCTGCTTAAAAGCTTTGTCTTTCTCTTTTGTTCCACCAGATGGTGCTATATTGTAAAAAAAAAGAAACAACCCACACCAAAACCAAGACTAATGAAGACCATTTTTTCTGCTCATTACCTAAAAAGCAAGGAAAATTCTCCATTAATAGTGACTTCTTGTCTGTTCATTTTCGTTTCAGATGTCAGATAGTTTGATTTTCAGTATATGAAATAAGTCAGATATTTCAAGTAAAATATTTTTATATATTTCTGTCTCACTTCAGGAGTTATTCCTGACTACATTGTTTTTGTCTATTTCTTCTTAACTTTACTAGTTGTATTTTGCTCCCTGTCTCATCTCTATCACTGGTGCACCTTTCTGGTGAATTAAGTGTAATGTCCTGGGTGCTACAAAGTAAGTACTTAAACTGTATTTAATTATCATAATACAACTCCTGAATGTACTGAATACTTTGACATCAGCATAAGAAAGATTTAAATTAAAGATGAGCGTTGGCTTCAAAACAACAAGATTCCCACTGATTCTGAAAGAACTACCTCAGCTAACAGGTGGATGTGCACATAAAGCCACATCAACACCCCCAGCATCTTCAAGAACCAAGTAACTCAGCAGAAACAGTGAATTTTGAAGCTCTTACAGGGCATGGGTTTTTCTTGCAAGAACCATCGAATATCAGTGGCAGAGAGTGATCTGACTAGTGATGCTTTAGGCTTTGATGTAGGTAATAATACTCTTACATTTCATGTCCAAGTACCATGGTATTGAATTAGAATCTGTAAATGTAAATGTTTAAGTGCTTATAAGTGAAAAAAATAATGTTCAAGAGTGCCCAGTTTAAAATTTGATGTTCTCATTTGAGAATACAGTGGTTTTTTATTCTATTAGAAAACTGTTATTTAACTGAATGGAAACTGTTACTGGTTTTAGTAGAAGAAAGACTTGAAAGGCAAAATATAATGCTGTTGTCTATGCTTTATTCACAGTGTCTCTCCAGGCAGTGCCTTGATATGCATTCACAAGTAAAAGGGTCCAACTTGCTAATCCTCAAGTTCCAGAGGCTGAGCTTGGGGCCTCTGGGAATATGACGCTTAACACAAGTCCTGACACTCCACTCTAAGCTGTGTGGATGTGAAAAGTAAGCTTCAAGCCTGGAGCAGGACTGTTTTCTAATTATCCTCCGCTCATGTGAAAGTTAAAGTCTCATAAGCTAAATGTAATTAAAACAGATGTCCTACCCTTTGGTCTCAAAGATGAAGCAGTCCAAAGTCTCAGCTTTGTTTTTTAGTTTAGCCTTAATAGCAATCAGTTGCTCTATTTTTGGGGGGGTCATCTATGCTATTTTATCAGACCCTCATTTCTAGCTTCCAGAAGGCTCCCTCCTGTCACCTTTGCAATATCTGGTGTTTTTTATATGTCTACTGCTGTTGTAGAAGACCGAGGTTTCTCTGTCAACTGCACATTTTCCTCTTCCCCTACTCTGAATTGTCTGTTCAGTTCAGGTCCACTGTGATTGTACAGGACATGGAATTGATTTTGTGAATTGGGAAGGTGACCATCAGGCATACTACCCAGTTGTGCAACTTGCACCTACACTATGGAGATTGGTTATGGGTCACTGGCCAGCTCTGCTAATACACAGCAAGTATTATGAAACTATCGGCGCTTTTAATACAGGAAACAACCATAATCATTCATATTTTGGCTAGAAAAATCAAGTAACATCACCACAGAGATCTTTCTGTAATGTGGTGCAGCTTAACAGAGATATGGCAGAGGACACCACATACAGGGTCTTTGTATAAAAGCATGTGTTTGTGTGCTTGTATGCCTCTCTGTCAGCAAAAGAAATATCTTCCATTTATTTGATCTTTTCCCTGTTTCCCAAACTGTTTTAGTGAGCTTTAGCTTTCTATGTGATCAGTCTCAAGCACTAATTGTAATGGTGAATCTGAGTATCCTTTCTCATTCACATCTGTTGCCAAACACATTTTCTTGGTAAAGTTTAGCTAAGGAAGATGAGTCAGAGAGACTTTCAGTATCCTCCCAGGGGCAGATGCACTTCTAGCAGAAAAGCACTGAAGTGCTTAAGTGAACAGAAATCAGGTTTACAAGCACAGTGCTTCAGATATTTTAACACTCACTCTAAATAAAGATTTTACTTTTCACAGTAAATGTCAGCTCCTCCTTTCACATCAAGACATGCCCTGGAAAGTGGTGCAAATAGTACATTATGTTTCTTCACACACTACTGAAAGCTGCTAATAAGGCATCAAAAATATTTTATCACTTCACATCTTCTTTCACTTTCTGCCTTGTTGAATGCTCAAAAGAGATCTTGTTTGTAACCTATATTCTTCCAGGTCACAGACACATAGATTTTGGGAGATCTATGAGATCAGAGAACTATGCATTAAAGCAGTGTGGCAATTTGCCACAAGTATGCTATGAATATCCAATTTTTCAAAGATAATTGCAGATTACTGTATTTAAAAGAACAGAAATTTCTGGAGTTTCTCTCCAAACTTTTATCTGTGAAGCCTGTCTGGTAAAAGCTCCAGTTCCCAAAGACACTCCTTGATCTTACAATGAAGCTTCACAGAGATTCAGATGTGTCTCATAGCTATTTTTTTTCCCCAAAGGACATGTGAACACGGGGTTCAGAAATGTAGGCACTCAGATTTTTTTGTATGAAGTCTAATATCATCAATCCCAGATTACTTCCGTTCTTGGACACAATGAGTGATTTATCAACAGATACTTTGCTTTTCTTTTTTCTGTATCATGTTGATGCAGATGCCCTGTTCACTGAGCCATATTGCAACACTAATAACAGCCAACATTATTCTTGTTTTAGTTGCAAGTGCAGTGGGCCTAATATTGCTCTTGTTTCAATAGTAAATGAGGTAGGATGATACAATCCAGCACTTTCTGATCTTGCCTACTGGAGCAATGAGTCCAGACAACTGGAGACCTTCTAGTCCTAGTGATTATGGCCAATTAGGTACTCCCTAAGAGTACCTGGAATTCTGTTTGCAGAGTGCACTTGAGACTACTTCTGCTTAGAACATGGGCCAACTCTGAAAGTTGCCAAAGATTACCTGAACTGAATCTTGGTGATAATGGAAAAATACTGACCAAAGTCAATTATCCTGGGATTCTATAAGCATTGGTCTTAGAGAAGGAGACCCTTTGAAGTTTTCCAGGATTGCACTGAGCTGCGACCTCACATCTTATGTGTCTCATGAAGGAAGTTGGTTCATCCACCTGAAAGAGTAAGCAGTTGATCCATCTATGCTGGATCTTGTCCTCACCAATGAGGAAGTGCTGATGAGGTACGTTAAGCTCAAGGGCAGCCTAGGTTGTAGTGACCACAAAATGGTGGAGTTCAAGATCCTTAGGGCAGCAAGGAGGGCTCACAGCAAGCTTACTACCCTTGACTTCAAAAGGGTAGATTTCAGCCTCTTCAGGGATCTGCTCAACAGAGTGTCTTGGGATAATATCCTGGAGGGTAGAGGGGCCCATGAAAGCTGGCTGATATGTAAGGATCACCTTCTCCAGACCCAAGAGCATTGCATCTCAACTAAGAGGAAGTCAAGTAGAAACTCCAAGAGGCCCACATGGATGAGTAAGGAGCTCCTAGAAAATCTCGGACTTAAGAGGGAAGCACACGGGGTGTGGAAGCTGGGGCAGGTGTCCTGGGAGGATTACAGAGAGGTTGTCCAGGCAGCTAGGGATCAGGTTAGGAGAGCCAAATCACTGCTAGAATTAAATCTTGTCAGAAGGGATGTTAAGAACAATAAGAAAAGCAGTAATCTTACCCCAAACTGAAAAAGAATAAATCCAGCTATGAAAAATGGGAGGGGGGAATTAAAAAGGAACCTATTTTTAAAAGCTTTAAAAGTTATCTTAAAATACACCTTCATGATTAAGATTTGAAGTATGAGCCCAAGAACAAATAAGCAAAACCAGAAATGCTGTCTTCCCACTGATACCTATCTATTCGTATTAGGATTATGAGTAAACTGACCTTAAGTAAGGTTTTGTTTCGTGGCTGAAGAGTACCTAAGGCCAAATGCCTCTATGATTTTCTTTTTGTTGTTATTTTTTTGTAACAGCTCAGACCGGGCCAGCTATGCTGGACCTTGTTCTCACCAACAAGGAAGGGCAGGTGAGGGATGCTGGGCTCAAGGGCAGCCTCGGTTATAGTGACCATGAAATGGTGGAGTTCAAGATCCTTAGGGCAGCAAGGAGGGCTCACAGTAAGCTTGCTACACCTTGACTTCAGTAGGGCAGATTTCAGCTTCTTCAGGGATCTACTTGAGAGAGTGTTGTGGGATAAGATCCTGGAGGAAAGAGGGGCCCATGACAGCTGGGTGATATTTAAGGATCACCTTCTCTGGGCCCAAGAGCAATGCATCCCAACTAAGAGAAAGTCAGGTAAAAACTCCAGGAGGACAGTGTGGATGAGCAAGCAGCTCCTAGAAAAACTCAAACTTAAGAAGGAAGTATACAGAGGGTAGAAGCTAAGGCAGGTACCCTGGGAGGATCACAGAGAGGTGAGCAGCTAGGGCTCAGGTAAGGAGATACAAATCCCAGATAGAATTGAATCTTGCCAGGGATGTAAAGAGCAATAAGAAAAGCTTTTATAGGTATATTGGGAATAAAAGTTAACAGATAAAGCTGTCCAGGAGAGCTGTAGAAACAAAGAGAAAGGACAATGACTGGCTGTTCCTGTTGTAACTGCAACTTGCAGAAAAGTTTTTCACAAATCACAGAATCATTCAGATAGAAGGGACCAGTACAGGCTGGGGGGAGAATGGCTGGAGACCAGTCCTGAGGAGAAGGACTTGGGGTTGGTAGTAGGTGAGAAGCTGAACATGAGCTGCCAGTGTGTGCCTGAGCCCAGAGAGCAACTGCACCCTGGGCTGCATCAAAAGAAGTGTGGTCAGCAGGGCCAGGGAGGGGATTCTGCCCCTCTACTCCGCTCTGGTGGGACCTCACCTGGAATACTGTGTACAGTTCTGGGGCGCTCAGCACAAGAAAGATATAGACCTGTTGCAGAGCGTCCAGAGAAGGGCCACCAAGATGATCAAAGGGCTGGAGCACCTCTGCTATGAAGACAAGCTAAAAGAGTTGGGGCTGTTCAGCCTAGAGAAGAGAAGGCTCTGGGGAGGCCTAATGGAGGCCTTCCAGTACTTGAAAGGGGCCTACAGGAAAGCTGGGGAGACGCTTTTCATCAGAGAAGACAGTGATAGGGCAAGGGGTAATGGTTTTAAACTGAGAGAGGGGAGACTTAGATATTAAGAAGAAATTCTTCACTATAAGGATGGTGAGGAACTGGAATGGGTTGCCCAGGGAGGTTGTTGATGCCCCACCCCTGGAGGTGTTTAAGGCCAAGGACAAGGTTTTATGCAACCTGATCTAGTGGTAGGACTCCCTGCTCATGCAGGAGGATAGGAACTTGATGATCTTTAAGGTCCCTTCAAACCTTAATGATTCTATAATTCTGTGATCCACCTGAAAGAGTAAGTGGTCGACCACTTCTTTTAAATATAGAGAAAAATCATATTATACCAGGTTGTCATAATTTGATTCCATGGGGTAATCAGGGGCATAGTGCAATTTCTTTTGTGGAATTTGGTACCAAAATCTAACAACTGAACAGATTAACCTCTATATCTGTATGTGTGTGTGTGTTTGCACACAATTTAGTTTAGAAACGTTAGAATTTACTTGAGCCTCTGTATTGATAATAAATTGTTGATTATTGACCAAGTTTTTAGAAAAATCATATAATCTTATTTTGTAATTCAGTATAATAGTGTTTATTACACTTAATTTACTAGTATTCCAAATTACACCAGACCCTTAACTAGATGTTAAAGCACTGCACTGAAATCCGTACACTTAAACCACTTAGTTTTAAACCATTGACCAAGTCTGGGACTAGGGCTGGATTCAGACGCACCCAGAGTCCTCTCTGAGAAAGAGTTCAGAAAGCAACTGGGTCCACTCTGAACCTCGTGACTCAACAAGAGGGTCTTCTTCATTCTTTTCCCTGATTCCTGTGCAGTCATTCCAGCCCTTCTCTGAATCGATCTCCCCTGTTTCTGCATAAATAAATTTCCCCTGCTCCCTATGTAAGCTACTCCAATCCAGTTCCAACCCCTACATGTCCCTTTCACATAGTAAAGAATAGAGTGAGCCTTGCCATTGAATTCTGTTAAGTTGCACTTTCACAAATCTATATTTAAAATCACCTCTTCTTGCTATCTTTGTTGGTGATTCCTTGACCAACCTTAAGACCTTCCACTCTCATCTGCGACAATCATTAACATTAAAAGGAAACCTGATTTAGAGCTCTGGCCATGAAGACATCATCCAGGTTTGAACCCTGACGACCTGCACATGCTCCTAAAGTGAAGGGTTTTGGGTTTTCTGCAACCACACATCCTCATTTAACCTTCTCTATTATAAATGCATCCTCTCCAAAGCAGGGAAACAAAGCAGAACCCTGTAAACAGATTTTAATGGACTAAGAATGGAAACAGAGAGGAAAAAAAAGGTCAAAAGTACCAAAGAAAAAACATATATTCTTAAGTTAATTTGGTCAGAGTGCAGTTGCACTCAGTCAAGCTTTTATTACCTAGGCATAGTTCACATTAGAACATTCCTTGGACTTCTTCATTGACTTAAACGCTATACAAGTATTTAACAAAGACATTTCTTAGACTGTTCAAAGAGTAATTTCCTTACTTTTATAATAAGTATTTACGTAAATAGAAAGAAGAAAGTGGGAAACAGATAATAGTTTAACAGTCTAAACAAAGGTGAATTTACCCTAAAGCATAATCTTCTCTATGCTAGTGTTAGATAGTGTCAGATGTTACTGTTAGGTGATAGTCTTAGGTATTAGTTTTACATATTTCTAGCTTTCAAAATATCTTACTACTATGGAAATACCATAAATTCTAAGATGTCACCACATGCAATCATGGACAATCATGCAGTTTATACAAAACTACTTTCTAATTCTGTTTTCTTCGTTCACTCTTTTGTTGAATGCAGAGTCACTTTAAAGTCTTTGTTTCTTTAGGACTGTAAAAGATTTAAAGAGATGGCTGAGTGTCATTTTTCATCCTATCCTAGGGACTCCTCCTTTTCCAGAATGTCCTGTATCTTCTAGTTCATATGGTTTATGTATACTTTAGTCCTTGAATAACAGTAATCTAGTAAAACTTAACTGAGTAGTAGATCATCTTTCCTCCTTTCTCCCTGAATTACCTCACCCTCTTCTCCCTTCTTCCTTCCTTCCCTCCAAATACATACAACCCATGCCTCACCCACATCTGACACTCTTTGGTTGGAGTCAGACAAAAGGAATACCCAGTTAACATCTTCACATTTCCCCAAAAAGACCCTTTCCTGTCAGTATTTTGATTCTTGTTTGCTTTTTCCCTTTCAGCCCTTTTCATTCATCTCTCTGACAAAGAAATCTGTAAAACCACAAAGGTAAAGTGGAGGAACAAGTAATCATAAAATATAAAAAAAATAAAATATATATAGAATGGTCATAACTCCCTCATTCTCCACAGGCAGGGTCTTGGAATAGTAACTCTTTACTATAATGAAAAAACTGCCTTCTGTAAATGGAAACTTTTGAGGAGCAGGAAGATAAGTATTCACCAAATATTTCAGCTTTGAAAGCACCTATAATCTTAATACTACAGTGTCTTCTGCATATTAAAGACAATAACCTAGAAATTTGTGTCATTATTGTATCTTTCACAGAATCATAGAACAGTTTAAGTTGGAAGGAACCTTAAAAATCATCTAGTTCCAAACCCCCTGGCACTGGCAGAGACACCTCCCACTAGATGAGGTTGCTCAGAGCCCCATCCAACCTGGTCTTGAATACTTCCAGGGATGAGGCTTCCAAAGCTTCCCTGGGCAGCCTGACACTGTTCCAGTGTCTCACCACCCTCACAATAAAGAATTTCCTCCTAATGTCTAACCTAAATCTCCCCTTTTCCAGTTTTGATCCATTGCCCATCATCCTATCACTACATGCTCTCATAAAAAGTCTCCCCCAAACTTTCCTGTAGGACCCCTTCAGATATTGGAAGACCACTATAAGGTCTCCCTGGATCCTTCTCTTCTCCAGGCTGAGCAGCTTGAGTTCTCTCAGCCTGTCCTCGTAGGAGAAGGTTCTTCAGCCCTCAGATCACCTTTTGGCTCTTCTCTGGACTTTCTGCAGCAAAAGGCAAAAGTAACAAGATACCATAGTATTCTGCAGTTATATATCCTCATAAATGATACATTGTGTTGTAAAATTCAGAATAATTTGAATACAGTCTTCACTCGTGGGCACATGCACATATACCTTTTCTCCATGTGGTATTATCCTTTTGATTCCTTCTTTTTTAATAAAACAAAAGGCATGTTGACTGTTCGAAACAGCTCTTTATTTAAAAGATCACTAAATAAGATACCAAAAACACAACAATAACTGCAGTAGACAGGTCATAAAACCCTAAGGATTTGGCAATACACAAAAATAACCAAGAGATTTCATTCATGCAAGAACTATTAAGTAAACTATTTCTAAGACCTTCTCTATAGCTTCTATAAAATAAGTTTGGAGTTTTTTGAGAAAGAGGATCGTTTTTTAACCATAGGGATTATTCATAGAATCAACTAAATTGTTTTCTGCATCCCAATAAAAGCCTTTACAATATTAGATTCTAGGCAAGTTTTCTTTGAATACATACAAAATTATGGTTTTGAAAAAAAAATTTGGAGGAACTGCACCATACATTCAGGAAAAAAAATGGTTCCCAGGTCGTATTTTTCTGTGACAGCTTTAAGAAAATAATGTACAATATAGCATATACCAATTTTTTATTTATTTTTATTATTATTATTATTATTTTACTTATTTAGTTTAGACCTTGAGTTAAATACTTGGAGGGGGATCTTAAATTCTAAAATATTGGATTGCAAAAATCTATTAATGCAGCTTGGATTTTTAAATAATCAACGGGAAATAGATACACTAATGATGCCAAGATTATCTCTTAGGATTGTCTCCAGTCTGTCCTCAAGGTTAGATTCACTGTCAGACAAATCCAGCAGCTTTTTATTCACATACTGTTAACACTTTGTTACACAGCTTAGACACTACATCTGAACAGAGATCCTCAGGGTGCTGGCACTCATTTGTGAAAGCAATACGTAGACTACCTGAGAAGCTCCTTATGTACACAGAAAACATCCTGCAAAAAGATTCCTACTACCGAACTCGAATAGCAAAACAGAAAATTGTTCTAGACTGCACTGTAACTTTTGAGACAAAGACTTGTACCTGACCCACTGGTTAAGCAGGCAAATGCTGTTCCTTTGTAATTCAAGTCCTGTTCTGTATAGTCAAATTATTTCCTTCTATAAGAGGGTATGTGAGGAGTCTCCTAAGATAACAGCTGTATGCTCTCATCTGCTTGAAAAAAGCAGGTCTTAGCTGGGCAACTGACAGATCCTGAAGCCTTCATGATTCTTAATAGCTGATAACCCTTCAAAAGCTCCAAAGTGGCTCCTATCTCACTTCTCCATGTTGCTACCTCAGAGGAGTCATACAGCCAGCCAAAGCTTGCCTGTTAATTAGGTACTACATACATCTTTCAGTCCACTGTCTGATTATTGTGTGTCTCAGAATCATTCAAGTATTCTGCATCTGAGAGTTCTTGAAAGCTGATCAACACTGTGCTTTTTGTGTCTTAATGCATCACCTACTGGATTTAAGAGGTGAATATATTCAATTGACATTCAGAATGTCAATTTTCAGTAGCAATGAATAAATAAAAATATGTTCTAGCTCCTCATGTTGACAAAACTTTAAAAATGTGATTCAGATGCTCTCTGAAAGTCCAGTAAATAGTGGGAAATAAAAATAATTTTTTGTCTATTTATGATTTTTGATCAAGACAAATTATCATGTCTATATTGCATGTTAGTTAAGACCATACATCACAAGATTAAATCTCCTTTAATCTGCAAACTCCACATTTCAGCCATTCTGTGCATGTCACAGGCATTAAACTCTTACCTAAAACAGAGGAGTTTAGACTTATGATAGAAAAGACAGGAAACAGTAAATCCACAATATACCAAAAGCAAGACTCAAGAAAGCTGAAGAGTTATTTTATCACAACACTTAACCTTGAGAACAGTATTGGTTTTAATTGTTTCTTTTAAAGAAAAACTAACAAATATATGCTTCAGAGATGACAAAATCAAGTTATCTGTTTTAATTTTCTAAGATTATGAATTATAAATATTAAAATATATAAAATCAAATGTTACATTTAACTCTACATTAGAAATAACAGAGGTTTCTGCAATTGCTCTGTATGACAACATCCTATATTTTAGGAGAAGTAATTAAGTATAAATATTCTGAAAAATTGGTATAATTATTCATCTATGAACTTCATAAAAACATCAGAAATTGAATATGTAGAAAAAAATGTGCTCATCTGTGGAGACAAAGATGGCAAATGTCCCAGTAATTGCCTTTATAAAACAAAACTGTTGGTATCAAGAGGCCTTTCTTTAAGCCAAGGTGGCAATCTGAGTTAATGGCCTTCAAAACAATATTTTTTTAAAGTAAGGCAATTATAGGCTGCAAAAAAGAAAAAAAAAAAGGAAAAAAAAAAAAAGAAAAAGAAAAAAAGGAAAGAAAAAAAAAAAAGTTAGGATTGTCTCCAGTCTGTCCTCAAGGTTAGATTCACTGTCAGACAAATCCAGCAGCTTTTTATTCACATACTGTTAACACTTTGTTACACAGCTTAGACACTACATCTGAACAGAGATCCTCAGGGTGCTGGCACTCATTTGTGAAAGCAATACGTAGACTACCTGAGAAGCTCCTTATGTACACAGAAAACATCCTGCAAAAAGATTCCTACTACCGAACTCGAATAGCAAAACAGAAAATTGTTCTAGACTGCACTGTAACTTTTGAGACAAAGACTTGTACCTGACCCACTGGTTAAGCAGGCAAATGCTGTTCCTTTGTAATTCAAGTCCTGTTCTGTATAGTCAAATTATTTCCTTCTATAAGAGGGTATGTGAGGAGTCTCCTAAGATAACAGCTGTATGCTCTCATCTGCTTGAAAAAAGCAGGTCTTAGCTGGGCAACTGACAGATCCTGAAGCCTTCATGATTCTTAATAGCTGATAACCCTTCAAAAGCTCCAAAGTGGCTCCTATCTCACTTCTCCATGTTGCTACCTCAGAGGAGTCATACAGCCAGCCAAAGCTTGCCTGTTAATTAGGTACTACATACATCTTTCAGTCCACTGTCTGATTATTGTGTGTCTCAGAATCATTCAAGTATTCTGCATCTGAGAGTTCTTGAAAGCTGATCAACACTGTGCTTTTTGTGTCTTAATGCATCACCTACTGGATTTAAGAGGTGAATATATTCAATTGACATTCAGAATGTCAATTTTCAGTAGCAATGAATAAATAAAAATATGTTCTAGCTCCTCATGTTGACAAAACTTTAAAAATGTGATTCAGATGCTCTCTGAAAGTCCAGTAAATAGTGGGAAATAAAAATAATTTTTTGTCTATTTATGATTTTTGATCAAGACAAATTATCATGTCTATATTGCATGTTAGTTAAGACCATACATCACAAGATTAAATCTCCTTTAATCTGCAAACTCCACATTTCAGCCATTCTGTGCATGTCACAGGCATTAAACTCTTACCTAAAACAGAGGAGTTTAGACTTATGATAGAAAAGACAGGAAACAGTAAATCCACAATATACCAAAAGCAAGACTCAAGAAAGCTGAAGAGTTATTTTATCACAACACTTAACCTTGAGAACAGTATTGGTTTTAATTGTTTCTTTTAAAGAAAAACTAACAAATATATGCTTCAGAGATGACAAAATCAAGTTATCTGTTTTAATTTTCTAAGATTATGAATTATAAATATTAAAATATATAAAATCAAATGTTACATTTAACTCTACATTAGAAATAACAGAGGTTTCTGCAATTGCTCTGTATGACAACATCCTATATTTTAGGAGAAGTAATTAAGTATAAATATTCTGAAAAATTGGTATAATTATTCATCTATGAACTTCATAAAAACATCAGAAATTGAATATGTAGAAAAAAATGTGCTCATCTGTGGAGACAAAGATGGCAAATGTCCCAGTAATTGCCTTTATAAAACAAAACTGTTGGTATCAAGAGGCCTTTCTTTAAGCCAAGGTGGCAATCTGAGTTAATGGCCTTCAAAACAATATTTTTTTAAAGTAAGGCAATTATAGGCTGCAAAAAAGAAAAAAAAAAAGGAAAAAAAAAAAAAGAAAAAGAAAAAAAGGAAAGAAAAAAAAAAAAGCAGCTGCCAGAATTTACACATCTTTACATAATGTGCAGGCCTCGTGAGGCTTGAACTTCATTCAACACCCATTGCTGCTGCAAATACAGCAGGTAATGCACAAGTAGGGCCAAGGCAGGTACCAAGGATCCCACTGAAACAATGTGTCAAATAGAGACAAAAATGTATAAGCTTGTCTGTTTTTTTGCTGCCATCATCCAAATAGAAGGATTAAGGAAAGGCTGAAATTTCACAGCAGTGAAGTTATCAGGAGGTAGCAACAGCTGGAAATGAGAGATTTCAAGAGAGTCATCAAAATACTCTTTCACAGCTCTTTGTATCCCGCTCAATCATACAGTTTTAGTGTGTTTTATAACATTTTAATGCTGCTATGCTTGCTTTTCACCAGTGATCCCTAAGCTGAAACACCAGCATTGGCTTTTGTATACTTATTGATCATTTTACAGTTCTGGATATTGGTTCCTCATTTCGTTAGGATTGTTTCTCACTCTGGATGACATTTCTCTGACAACTGCCTGAACACCTCCATCACAAGCTAGGCAGCAACTCAACAAGCTACCTCCTGTCATATTTCAAGCTTTTCCTCCTCCAGTGCCACACAGTTTGTGGACTAACAGCGTGCTGAAAGAAATTAGTTATTTTAAACCATTTTCAGCCAATCACTGTGAGTAATCTGTTATCTCTGCACTGCAAGATGAAGTACACAGTCACAGAGTAAGTTCCGCTTGTCTGGAGCACTAGACAACGGTGGAACAGCTCATCATCATCATCTGAGCTCCTTGTGCCATCACTTTGAATATCTAAATCACCTCCAAAATGAAACATGGAAGGGTGCTTTCGTTTTCCGAAGTTTTAACATTCTGTCAGATGACAACCACATTACCTTACCCAACTTTTTTAAGTCATAGTTTCTTAAACTGAACACAGAAGAAAAATAATCGTGGCAACCTATTTCTTTGTATCTTGTGTTCTGTCTTCCCCATGAAATAGAGATCTAAAGTTTCCTTTCTTTCTTCTTCATATATTGCTAGCAGTGAAGTTTGGAACAAACTCCATTTTGCTTTGCTATTTCAGACCAACAGGTAATTTAGAATTTAAAGTGTCCATACCAGGTCTAGCTTGTAGGTTTTTTGTCAAGAGGCATGTTTCTTAGCCGCTTGAGAGCATATTGTGCCTCCAGCCTACTTCTACAACAGTGCCATAAAAAAATAAAGGGTATGAATCTGCTATAACCTTATTTAAGCAAAGCCCTTTAGCACATTAAGCATTTAAAACACGGAGACAACTATTAACAGTAATTAGTGTATGCCCAGTTGTATCTTGTGAGTGCATGCATTTAGTGGCTACTGAATAAATAAACTGATTAATATTTGCAGTGAAAAAAGGAAGTATTATTAGCTTTAGCATGGTGAAAATACATTTTACTGCAAAAAAAAACCCATCCCTCTCCATAACAAAACTGGTATAACCATTGGTATAGGTATGTTTTTTTCATGCATATCCCTGTATAATAACTGATAGAAAATCTGACCTGTGAGAGGATTTGGAAATTTTCTGTGTGTTTTTTTTTTTCTGGCAAATGTTTGGAATAGTATTGCTTTGAGGAAGTACTCAAGCAGAAAACAGGCAGATTTTGAAAAACAGTATCTCTGTCCCATTTTTTGCCTCCTGGTTTGAGCATCCAGGTGTCATGGATCTCAGACTATCCCTCTATTTTTACTGTTGCTTTGACCCCCAGTTCTTTCAGACTGTTTTCCTTCAGACTGAAACCCAAGATCACTGAGATCCTAAGTCTTATGTACACATCAGAGACACAGAGCTGGAAAATGTTTATGTTTCATGTGGCATTTGATTCCTCATGGCTTGAAAACAATTTTTTCCATGCTGGGAGGTTCCCTCTTCATTGGCTTCCAAGACTGTCTTTAACCCCCAGAAAATGCCTGTTGTAATTACAGATTTGTAGAGGGAGGGGAAGGAAATGCCTTTCAATTCTAAGTTTAAGATGCTCTAACTTTAATTCCTCTTTCAAATATTTCTCCCGAATTTCTCGTATAACCAAATTGCTATTTTTCAAGTGACAGGAAAAGAGCATGAGCCAGCTTTTATTTTTTGTCTTTTTTTTTTTTTTTCTGAGCATTCATAGATCAGGTAAACACTGTAAATTCTATTATTGATTTAATAAACTGTTTTCCTTATTTAATAGGTGATACACAAGATGCCAAAGGTTTTTTCTCCCAAGCATACTCTGTTAAATTCCCATTTCTGTATTGCTTTCTAAAATTATGACTTCAGTGACAAGTTAGGAGTAAAGCACTTAAAATTCATTGACATGCAGGCTACTTAAAATGTGAATTTTGAAACTGCCATTTTATAGTTAGCTGATAGCATTTCCTTCCTTCTTTAGATCTGATCCCTAACAAGTTAAACAGGCCAATATGCAAAATCTCGTGCAAGTTGTAAGTACTGTACTATAAAAAAATTTGTAAATGTGTATGTTTGAAGTGTTGCATTAAGAAATGGTAGATTCTCAGAAGGGTTTTTGGACAATATCAATTTACTTGGTGTCGCCAGTGTGCTTTATAAAATGGGAAAATACTACATTATTAGAAGTATGTTGAAATCTCAGTTTTGTACAACGCATCATGCTTAGAAACTAGATTTATTTGCAAATGTATTGGTCCAATTAATCTCAAGTAGGAAAAAATCACAATCAAGAAACAGCAATTGCAAAAAAACCACAGTTATGTTACCATCTTGATGATTTTCCATAGTATATTTTCACACAAGTATGATTTAAATAAGATAACCATAACGCACAGTTACCTATAAACTAAATATACATTGTTTTCTTCTGCTGGATCAGTAATATGAACTTCTCTTGAGTATGTATGGTCTTCTAGCCTTGTTCACATGTAGCTGCCGTTTCAGAATGTAGGGATTTTTCCTTTTCATTATTTCCTTCTCTTGGCTTGAGTTCTCTAGGTCAAAAGCATCTTGCTGAAGCAACTGTAAGACGCAAGAAGAGACAGAAGATTATCAGCTTTTTTGATAGTAAAATGTATTGATTCCTAGAAAGTTTTATAAAATTTTATTTTAGCATCTGAGCCCAAGAAAAACTGTTACAATAATAGTTACAAGTTTAAAACAAGAAAAGGAAGGGGAAAAAAAGCCCAAAACTCAAGACACTAAATTCAGATCAACCTCAAGATGAGTTGAATCATACAGAAGTGATATTTAAATTCCACTGAAACAAATGAGATCACTGTTTTTTACTAAAAAGGAGTGCTAGTATGCCCTCCTCAGACTAAAGCTCAAACCGAGTGAAAACTTCCTAATGATTGTCACTCTGTAATCACTCTTTTAGGCTAAACACCTCCTAAAACACCCACTGCTTGCTGGTTTCAGCTTTTGAGCAGTATTTTTATCTGCAACTTCCTACAGCTAAAAAATCAACATGTGTAATACATAAATAAGAAATGAAAAAAAGCACAAGAAAGCCAAAATTTTGTCAATCAATATTTCTTATATAACTGTGCTTTAAGTTTTACTTGGAGTTTTTAAAGTGTTTTGTTCAGATTCATTCTTGCTTTATCTGTTGAGATTTAATCCATTCTCCCGCATTCCTTCACAGTCAGGTAGAGTCCTACTGTCTGGCTGAAAGGTATTAAACCAAAACCATTTTTATACTCACCTAGGTATTTCTCTAAGCGAGCAAACTCTGTTACTCCCTTAATTATTTCATAAATGAGTGCTCATCTAAATTCTACTGAAATGAATGGAAAGACTCTCATGGTTTCAACAGACTTTGGAGTCAATCCTGGATGAATAAGATCACAAGAACTGTTTTTATTACGTAAAATGCTTATTTCAAGCCTTCTTCCTCTGTCTCTACACCTTCCTCTTTTATTCTGTTTCATAAACCTCTGCACTGCATAAGTTTGTTCCTAAGCTGAGAGAGGAGTATTTTTTTCCATTTCACACATGGTATTGTTAGCAGTGATGACTCCCAACTGTCACAAAAGGTGATGTAATTGCAAAGTAAGATTCAGCCAGACTGTCCATGGACCTGCAGTAACTGAAAGAAATGGGTTTACTGGGAAGTGGGTAGTGACATTGAGGTATCTTGTTTTTATGGTAATATTTAACAGCAAAAGTGGACTCTGCCTTGTGTGCCTATCTGTGATCACTCCACTAAGTATCACAAATGAACTATAAACAATCACTATTTAAGAGAAGCAAACTCCTAAAATCACAGTGTCAACTTCCAGGACCCTCTTCAGGTGTGGTGAAGTGAAAAGCATGAGCTTCCTTGCTACCCGTTTCCTAGCAATGATAAGAATCCCAGAGTACCTGGTAAATTACATGTACACATTGGGCTTATGTCTATGCATTTCGAATCCAGTTTGCCTTAGGGCCTTAAAAGGGTTTTTCTAACTCTGCCTACATTTAGTTATGCCTCGATAAATCTGTAGTAAGTTAACATCTGTGAAGCCAATATTGATTTTGTGCTCTGGCACAGAGCTCACTTTCATGTGTTTGGTTCCTTGGAATTGCTACAAAGAGTGGAGAAAGTATGTAGTTAAGAATAGTTCTCATTTATCTAGGGGTCGTTATAAAAACCAGACACTCCTCTCATCGGAAACAACATTAATTCACAATCCTCTCAGTAAGAGGCACATTATTGGTATTAAATAAAAAGAATTGAAGGAAGCTCAGACAATGTGATAGAAGTCACATGGATATGGTCTTTAAAACCTTACTGCAAAGTGAGTTTAACAGGAGTTGAAACATATCTTTGTGACAGTTTGTTTTACCTCCCAATGCTGAAAGGCTCTGCTGTGGCAAACTTTTTGGAGTTGATACACTGTCAGCATTGCTTCCAAACTGAAGCCATCCAGAGCAGCAGGAAACTGTCTTCCGGAAACAAGATCCTCTTCATCTACCTCTATTACTTCCCCTCCTTGGTTGTTTATGTTGTTGATAAGATTGCAGACATTTAGCAGGGTCATTTTCCAGTAAGGAGGTTTTGCTCTGTTAATCTGAAAATACAAACATCCATCATTTAACATGTTGCAATTTTTGTTTTGTTTTTTTAGTAATAATGTGTCACATTTAAACATTTTGGTAGGAATAAGTTTGTGTGTTTGAGATATTTTTCATGTGCTCAACTTTTAGACAATAATTAGAGAGTGCTGAAATTAGGAAAACATATTTCTTAAACACACCAAGTCTGCTTCCCCACAGCTTTACCTCCCAGGTAGATCTGCATGATGAAAAACTAAATTGCTACCAAACCAGAATGGTAGCATTTCATAGTCATTTTGCACAGGTGCAAACATAAACACAGATGGAAATTAATATAATATAAATTCACAGGTGTAAATCAGGACAATGAGTCAAACCCACTGGATGAATTCCCAGTACTGGAATCCAAGGTGGATGCTTGTGGTTAACTAGATACTTCTCGCTAGTTCAGAACAAATACCAGTCATTTCAAAGTTCCCTGAGAAAAGGAACAGAGTCCCTGCTTCAGGGCAAGCTGTTTGATGAGGCTGGATCTGAAGTTATAGAACTTGTTAAGCCCCAGGAGTTCTGGATGCTGGAGACTCATAAGCCTGTGAGATGTGAATTGAAGGTCTATGAACTTAAGATGAAGAGGGAGCAAAGATAAAGACAGTTGTGCAAACAATGTATTCCTGATTTCATAACTGGACTGAAACTCAGACCAACTCAATTTAGGCAGTCAATAATGGACCTGTTCAGAGATGTTACAGAAAGACAGAAACAAGAGAAATTTCCTGATGGTTTATCACACATTTTGCTTGCCCCAATATCTCACATTATTGGGGAGCTATTTAAGTTTTTAACACTTTTTTTTTAAATGTTGAGAAAAATAAATTTTACTTTTCTACTGGTAGTGTTCTTTCCAAGCAGTTGTGTCAGTAGTTTTCTTTATTTGATTATGACTAGAAAGAAGTGAAAAACCTTGCTCCTGCCTCATCTTACTGCTTTTCATGTCTTTCACCCTTTCTTGGTTCTCCCACTATTAATTATTTCTTTCAAATTGTATTTCTTTTAGCAGTGAGTACAGGAATCTGTTTCCTTAAACTGGAACTGGTGACACAGCAATCTCCAATCAGAAGCCAAATAGCAAATTCCCATTTATTACTGGCAAGGGCTTCCTTGCTGAGCACATTAGAATTACATTTTACCTATGAACTTAAATGTAGCTGCTTCTTTTCCTGGATGAACAAAGTCAAATATAGGTATTACATTAACACAGACACTGACTTTTACATACTGACAGCATTAATTAAGAGTGTGGAAGCAGCACTTACTTAGGTGAACATTAGGTAATCACATAATCTCTTGTTCTTTTGAAGAACCTTCCTAACAAAGGGTCATTGATTCAAGAGTTATGCATATTTACCACACTTCATAATTTTTTAAGAGAAAAGAAAGAAAATTGAGAGGACTGAGAAGAAACAAGAAAAGCTGGAATCACTATTATAATCAGTTACAAAAAATCCCCTTTTGGCCATAATCATTACTCCAATACACATCTGATACACACATGCCTTTCAAAATTATAATAATTTAGCTCTTTAATAAAACCACTGCATTCTCAGATTCCTGACAGAAGCCAGAGATGGAGAAGAAAACAAATCTTGTTTCTTATTCAGAACCTTGAAATTGGTTCTGCATTGTTTACTTTGAGCTCATCTGTTGCCTCATTGAGGTGCACTAATTAGTCTGTCAAATTATTTTAAAAGATGTGACAAGTTCAAACCAAGAATTAACCTCTTCACAGAATGTCCTAATATAACTAACAGAAGTTAAACTTGCAGAAAAGACCAGGTGTCCACTGCAATTTCACAATCTTCTTTGGTCTGTTTTAAAATTTTGGTAAAATACAAGAATATGGAGCTTTCCATGACAATGGGAAGGCTTTCCCAGTGCACTTCTCTCTCCTAGGTATACAAAAAAATGTTAGATAGCACTATAACAGCTAAATTGCAATTAAGAATAAAATCTAGGGGCAGAGCTACCTAAGCAAGTGGGAGTTCTGAGTTAAAGAAGAAAAAATATTCCAGTGGCTGGGAACAGAAGAGGAATGGATAAGGAAATTTGTTATGCCTTCTTGCATAATTTATGGAATCTTTTTATCTCAAGTTACTACTTTATGTCAGCCTGCTGCATTTCTATTTTTAAAGGAACTTTCCTCGGTATACTAGTAAAATACTTAAAAGACAGATTTCATTAGGTGAAATTTATCTTTGCTGCTACTTATGAGATTAGGGGAAAATTTTTGCAGTGCTGTCTGCCAGCATACTTCATTGGTTAAGGGAGTCTAATTCCCATTAATATCACATATATATCACCTCAAAGTATTTTTACATGAGTACGCCTGCTTTTGCCTTACACTGATATCAGGTCACAGAATGAGACTATGCAGCATTAAGAACTGAAGTCAGAAGTGAAGTTTGGGTTTTTTAAACTTAAGATAGAGCTCTTTAGGTCATGTCCAATCACTAAACAGAACAGTCATTATTTTTCTACTCCACTGTTACAGCAAGTATTACAAACAAACAGTTTTAGTTTATAGGTTATGAAAAACTTCTGAGGCAGTTATCCTAAAGGAGTATGTGAAAATAACAGTTAAAGATGACCACAACCCAAATGTTCAGGTAAGTTTCCAGTGTGTGATTATTTTCCATTCAGGTCTAAACAATACCAACTACAGTTGCTCAAGATGTTTTGGAAAATACCTACACAAGAGATCAAGGAACCTGTATCTGTGAAGATGGAACTAATTTTTTTTAAGATTAACTTGAAAAATATCTGAGAGTGATCTGAAGGAACAAAAGAGACTGCAGTATGAATTAAGTTATTAATGGTGAAGTGAATATAGTGTATGCATTTCCACTGTTGAACATGTTTCTGAAATAAGACTCAGATATATGTTTCCCACACTTCAAGTATCTTGAAAGAGAATTTTAAATTATCTAAGAAACTGAAATGAGCTTGAGAATAGAATCATAGAATGGTTAGAATCAGAAGGGACCTTAAAGATCATCAAGTTCCAATTCCCCTGCATGGGAAGGGACACCTCCCACTAGATCAGGTTGCTCAGAGCTCCACCCAACCTGGCCTTCAATGCTTCCAGGGATAGAGCTTCCACAGCTTCTCTGGGCAGCCTGTTCCAGTGTCTCACTACCCTCACACTAAAAATTTTCTCCTCTAAATCTCTCCTCTTTCAGTTTAAAAACATTACCCCTTGTCCTCTCATTACAAGCTCTTGTAAGAAGTCCCTCCCCAGCTTTCCTGTAGGGTCCCTTCAGGTACTGGAAGGCTGCTATGAGTTCCCTCCTTCTCTTCTTCAGGCTGAACAACCCCAACTCCCTCAGCCTGTCTTAATAAGAGAGGAGCTCCGGCCCTCGGATCATTTTCATGTCTCTGAACATGTTCCAACAGGTCCACATCTTTCTTGTGTTGGGGACTCCAGGGAAGGACACAGTATTACAGGTGAGGTCTCACCAGGGCAGAGCAGAGGGCCAGAATCAGCCCTCTCAATCTTCTGGCCACACTTCTTTTGATACAGCCCAGGATGCAGTTGGCCTTTTGGGCTGCAATTGCACATTGGTGGCTCATGTCCCGCTTTTGGTCCACTAATACCCCCTTATCTTCTGGGCTGCTCTCTAGCATGTCTTCCCCTAGCCTGTATTCCTATCTCCGATTGCCTCAGCCCAAGTGCCAGACCCTGCACTTGGCCTTGTTGAAACTCATGAGGTTCACCTGGGCCCACCTCTCCAGCTTGTCCAGGTCTGGATGGCATCCCATCCCTCTGGCATCATCAGCAAACATGCTGATAGTGCTCTCAATGCCACTGTCATTATCATTAAGGAAAATAACAACACTGTCCATGATACCTTTTCTATTTCTGGTTGAATACTTCCAACAGTTTGTTTAAAATAGTTTTTATATTATAATGTATACTTCTCAAATGCCATTTTATTTTTTTTAGAAAAATAAACTTCCCTATTTTTTCTGTTCTTGGCTTTATCTAGTAAAAGCAGTTGTAAAACAAATTCATAACCAAGTAAAACCCAAGGTAATGTAGGGTCTCTATGGCTCTTTTTCAGAATAGTAGTTTCATTTTATCCAGAATTTAAACCATATAAATAATAAAAATATTCTGTCTTTAAGCAGATATGGTATTGAGTTCTGCTACAACAGAAGTTATGTGGTTTATAATAATGCCTGTAAATGTAATGAATTTTTATGGGATGACTGAGTCAGGAAGTCAGTAACTCGTAGACAGAGGTAACCTCACCAGCTTCTGAAGGAGGCTAAACTGTCTGTGCACACATAGTCACCAATAGGCACCCTAGAGCAATAAAAATCTCAAGAGTGTTCAAGATTTCAGAAAATTAATGTGAGTGAGGATCCCAAAGGTGGAGTATATTCCAGTAATTACATATTCTTCAAGAATACACTTTTCTTCTTTCTTTCTTTTTTTTTTCTTTAACATCATCTCAATCTTATTTGAGTTCAGGACATTCTTCATGCAAGTGGTGATTTCAGACAAGCCTTTACAAAATTAGGAATAGAGCTATCTGTTTGATACAAAAGAGACAGGAGGTAACTCTGCATATTTGTGATACTTCAAGTTGTGTTGTATTACCAGATCTTCCAAGTGGCTCTTTTGATTTTATCTGAGAGGAAAGACAGGTAAAGCATTTTAGGGATTTGTTTGATCCCTTTATCTTCTTTGACATGTAACAGCAGGGAAGCGTGATAAACTGTGTTATAAATTGAAGGCAGGTGGTAATAAGCAAGGACATACTTTAAAGATGGAGAGTGATTCAGCATATGGATGACTTTAAAGAGCAGTTTGAAAAAGACCAGCAGACACTGGACAGCAGGCTATGAAGTCAAAAGCATATGGTAATGTTTTCCGTAATACTGGATAGACTACTGAATGTTGGAAAAGGTGTGTGCTTTAACCTTAGCTGTAGTCTTGATACCATACTTCACAAGTGCCTACTTAGGAAGACTTTTTCTGTCACATACTGGAAATGCAAGTGATAATCCACTTTGCTGCATTTTTAGATCTTAGCTTTCATAAACAATTTTCTTCGTTTTTTCCCTCCCCTTCTTAATGCTATTTAAATTGTCAGGATTTCCCTTGCTGCTATTACCAAGTCAGAGTCAAAGACTCTTAATGCAATTTAACAGTAATTGCTCTCAACTGGAACCAGATGTCATGCACAATACAAGACAGTTATTATATATAACGTCCTCAAATTTGTCTCTCACACCAGAACTATATTTTTGTTCTAATGAGGGGTAAAAGCTAGCAGAGGACAACAGAAAAAAAAGAATTTGTCATTTCAGTAATGAATGGAATAGTGGCATGCTCTTGTAGAAGTATTTATGCACACTTTTTAGTGGTTCAGCCATGCCTTACTTTGTTGTCAAGAGACAATATATATTGAACAAAATAATTTTAGATGGTGATTTAAGGCCGTATAATGTAGTTAAAGCAGTATCTCCACCATAAATACACTTCTTCTGTCAACTTCAGGTATCATTCCACTTAAGGTATATACCATAAGGAAATGAAATGGCAAGCTACATGACATGAAACAACATCCAAGAGTATTATGGCAACCATCACTCTATTATCACTACATTGCACTACATTTGTGCATTACTAGTTACCTGAGACTGTTCTCTGTGCTAAGATGGAGGAAAAGGAAAAACAGGCAGTTAGGTTCACAGCTCCTCTGAAGTCAGTAGCAGAAAGACCAATACCTGCAAGGTTTTCTCCCAGGGTGTATTATCCCTTGACACACAAAGAAAGCCCTATTTTTGTCAGGCTCCTATATTTAAATTTGTTTCAGGAAAAGAACATATATTAAATCTTTAAATACCTTACAGAAGTGAGTGGCAAACAGGTTTATTTGGCATCTAAGGTTAATTACCATGCCAGTAAAGAACATGTGAGCCTAAGAACTGTTAGACCAGATCAAAGAAATATATTTTCTGGCCTCATTTCTTAATCTAGTCTATTCAAAGGATTCTGTGAAAAAGCACACATTAAACAACTACAGTAAATACAGAAATCTTCCAGGCAGCTTTTGTCCTTAACCTTCAACTAGTCATTTAATGATGAAATTCTATTTTTGGATAATTTTTTCATTTCCCATTTTCTTTTCCACTGAATTTAAGCACCACTTGAACTTCATCAGAAGAAAGAATTAAAAGATTCAACCTTAAGTCCATGGCACTTGTTTAAAAGTTTATTCCTTGATATGTCGCTGAAGAAACATTAGACTTACATCTTTTTAGATCATTCATGGAAATTAACAATGTTGAGAAGTGTTTTTCTAACAGCCTGTTTAATACATATGTGCAACACTTGCTGTTTCACCTTGTCGATATGAGACTGGAACTGAATTTTTTGTCTATTTGCATTAAATAATGTGTACGTTGCTCACAGTCTGGCAACTTGTCAAAGAAGTGTCATTTATCAGATGAGTATTTTCACGGTCATGTCCCCATGTTCCTGTACTAACACTATGATTAAATTCCTAAATAAAAATCAGCATGTGCATTAACATTTCTTGCTTTATTACTATCTTAGTTTTACGTGCATATAGGAAAAGTTCTGCATAAAAATGGCACTTACTGATTTGACTGAAGGTTAATTTAGCTTTCGTCAGGCATAATCCTATTGGAAACACATTTCCTCGTATAAATTTACATCTCTTCACATAACACAGTTTTGACAGTTTAATGAAAGTAGCAGTGTTATGAGAGAGAGGCACTTTTAGTGTGTCACATCAACACCTTTAATTTTCCTTTGAACTGGAGAAAACCTTGCACCAAAGTAACGTCTACCACTGAACTTTTTGGTCTAGACCATGGGTTATTACTTGGTGCAAAGACTTCTGGGTTTGTAATGAGAATTCATTTGCTCCTACCCGTCAGCTAAAAGAGTAAAAATAATTACCTTTGATGTGTACATATTGGTCAATAAATCTGCTTCTAATGCTTTCATTTCCTCTTCTGAATCTGAGAATAAACCAGAAACATATGTTTATTATTTCATCATAAATCACGGACATTTCAGTACAGGGCACAGAATTTACATATATCAATGAATTTTGAAAAACAGACAAAAATAAACAAACAATTTTGATAAAAACAGAGCAAAGTGATCTAGAGGGATTATGATGAACCTCCAGGTAAAAACAACACTATACTAAAATGGATACTCATTACCTTTTTAAAGCATGATCAAGCTTATTGAAGTGAATTAAATGATTCATTAATCTCAGTTTACCGGTATCTGCAACTCTTTCAGAAAACAAAACTGCTGCAGTATTCTTCATTCTAAATCAGTATGGTGTTCATAATCATTATGTGTCACCAATTTATTTTCAAATAATTTTTAAGTAGCAACTAAGTATTTATGTGAATGGCAGTTACGATTACTTGGCAACATTTAGTCTTGATTATTCTTGGTTAAGTTAAAAATATTTTTACTTCTATGAGGGAATTGAGCTCGACTACCTTGTGACACAAGCTCTTGATAATGCATACACCACAATAAAGTATTCTTACTGAAAGGGTTAGGATTTTCTTTGCTCATTTAATTGACCTTTGATAGATCAGCAGACTTGCAACACCTGTGATTTGGTGAACAGGGTAAAAAACAAAAAGAAAAAACAGCCACAAGCTCTTCTGCTTTGTGCTGTAGAGAACTACAAGGAAGATCTGGTGCCTTGAAAATGTAGCAGAAATCACAGCTCGAAGATCAGATATATACAGAAATCAGTTAAGTCTTCAGGCACAACAGAGCCACAAGGCTTTTAGCTCTCCGACCAGCAGTCAAAGCTAAACAATATGCTTACTTATATTTAAAACCTAACTAACTCAAAATCTATTCCATATTCATCTAAGTTGCAACTCACTTTCATTAAAATGATGGATGCTGTTGGCATGTAACACCCATCTGTGAATAGATTCTTCCTATGCTTTCATTTCAGGGATCATCACCATGTTGTGTTACTACCTTTCACGGAACATGAGACTGAAAGAAAAGGACCTTCTATACAAGTGTGTGCTACCTGTTACAGATTTATTCTAGCACAGGAAGCCAATCATTGTAACGCTCTTAAAAATCAATCATGTTAGACCTTAATAACAATACTTCACCACCATTTTTCTTATTTGGGGAAGTCTTCCAAATTATCAATGGCTCATGACCTTATTCTAATTTCAAGCCTGATTTATTTATAATTACAAATTTATTAATTGTTTGTGTATAACTTCCTTCACTATAAATTATACTTTTCTATTTGTACCATTTACCCAACTCATTTCTTTTTTGAGAGCAATCACAGCCCTTCCCAACTTAGATCTTTAGGGTGTGCTTACACAGTGATTAGTGAACAATTTCAAGACCATTGTGCCTTTTGTACATAACCCATTCCCTGGAAATCTCTGAAAATCCCATTAATTCTCTGGAATCCCACTGAAAGGCTATTCCCAGAGTGATTAGGCTCTCTTCTAATCTCTCTTGTAATAACCTTGTGTTCCCCAACTCATCAGAATGGCCCTCCTCTGTGCCTGATGTGGTGTCAAGAAAGCCCAGCATAGTACAGTTAGGATAAGAAGCCTCAGTACTAACACCTACCATTAGCTAGTGGAAGCACCTCTCTTAATGTTCTCCTGTTTTGTCTTTCGTGCCTGAAAAACTTTTACTATCTCATAAAAAAGTGAGGTCAGATAATGTAACCAATTTTTTTTATCTCCTCAGACATTACCAAAAGCTGTGCTTCTGCTAAAAGGAGCCTTTGACTGGAACTTCTATTATTTTCTAAGCTACTGCATGTTGTACTGTTGCACTGCTTCTCATTTCTGTTACACAGGTGATCAAAAACTTCCTCGTGTCATGCCAATCTTCCTCTGTAGCAATGCTGATGCTCACCTTTGCACTACCAGCACAATACATTTTTTTATTCTTAGTTTTTGCATCAAAGTTAAAAATTGTTTTTTTATTGAAAATATTATGTAACACTGGTTTGTCAATCAATATTGCAGCAAGACACTAGCAACTACTCTCCAACCTAACACCTTTCAGCCCCTTCAGAACTGCGTGTTTTCAGTGTTATACAAGCTCTTAACTGCTCTACTGTCAGCCAAAGTTCTACTTGTGGCACCAAATCACCTCAGCTGGGTTTCTACACAATATCAGCAGTTCCTGTGAATGGGTGAAAAGCACATGGCAGCATCATGATTGGTGGTGTCCTGGGTCATACCAGCTGAGGACAATGCAAACACTCATGTCTGGTTAGCAGCTGGTTTTTGTATCATATGGAGGATAGGAGACAGCTTTCACACCACTGAGAGTGGAAGACAGCTGCAGACATGGAAGACAGGTAGGTACTAAGAAAAAATCTGATTGAGAAACAAAGTCTGCAGGATATTTACTAATCAGGATGCTGGTCAAGATTCCTTGAATGAAAAATAAAGCAAGGCTTAGACGATGACAGAGAGCACATCCAAAGAACATAGAAGTGAAAGAGGCAGCTGAGAACTAAAAGCACAGAAAGAGCAGACTCTCAGAGAGTAATGTATAAAAAGTCAGGCTGCACATTATTATTGTTCAAACCAGAGGGAAATTCACACAGTTTTATGTCTTCTTAATTCACTTACTGACAAGAAATACAGCTTCTACTAATATAATCACATTCTACAGGAATAGTTTAAATTCTACAGCTCCACATTGTCTCCTGAGGGCAAACATTTGTGGCAGAAAATTAAAATTAATATACTTCTCTTTATGACATAATTGTCCATACTAGTAAGAACTCACTTGGCCCTTCCACATAAGATTCTGCAAGGCACTTCTTATTTGAATATAGTTTCAAATTTTCAAGAAAATGAACCATGATGTCAGTTATACACAGAATTCTGTTTCTGGGTCTTTTAATAAGCCTATTTTAATTTACACTGGAATATTTTATTTTAGTGACTTTCATTCAGGCTCTTCAAACAGCTGAATTGGAAACCGACTTACCAAAAATATTAGTCAAGCATTTCCTTACAAAGCTTTATGTGTATGGGGAGAAAATTATATTAAGCCTTGACAGTAACATCACCAGCTCTGTAACATACAGAAATATTAAATTGTGACGAAATGCACGTATTGCCTGTGCTACATTTTTCTTCTGCAGTTAAGTAAAAAACGGAAACTTTCCTCTAATGTGAGAATTTGGAATTCTCAAGTCTCCTGAATACTTAAGCTGAAAAATGAAGCTACTTGTAAATTTACTCTAAAATTTGTGAAGTCAAAAATTAATCTGTAAGTCAGTTAAGATTAGATTTTCAAGCCTATTCTGTTTCATGTCTATGTGCACACCTGTTTAATTGCCACTATACCTGGTTTTCTTCATAAACTTAGGGCATAAATTACACAGCTGTGTAATTTTCAAAGGAGCAGGCAATGCATTTTAGCAATTGCTCTTGGAGGAGAAACATTATTAAGCTTCCTATTGCGTGA
>NW_009952366.1:2998664-2999104 GCF_000747805.2 Chaetura pelagica | reverse complement strand
TGAAATTGTATTTCTGCTACTAAAAAGCAACTATATGTTCATGCTGATTTAGATTATGTCAGCCATTCATATAAGCTGTGGAAATAGTAATTTCTGTGATAGTTTGGAAATACATGGTATTCAGTAAATCATAAATGAGGCAGCATAATCAAGAAGATGATCTACACTCCGTTTCCAAAGACTAGTCCCCACTGCCACGGTATGTATGCTGCGAAGAGGAAGAGTTTATATGAAGGGAGGAAGTTACAGAACTGACAGGATAAAAATGATGCTTGGCCAGAGCCCGTTATCAGGCCCTGCTCCTGGGCGCCCGTCGGGTACAGCCAAGCGACTTCACCTCCTCTCTCAAGTCCCTCTCCGGGCTCCGGGAGCCGCTCGGTGCCAGTCTCAGAGAGACTCCCGGGGACGGCGGGGGGGGCCGCCCCCCCGCCCGGGGGGGC
>NW_009952366.1:2980783-2998007 GCF_000747805.2 Chaetura pelagica | reverse complement strand
CCCTACAGAGAGTGAAAAACATGAGAAGCGCGCACCGGTCACGGGCAGGGGTGTGAGACCGGGTACGGGCACGCGGGCTGGGACGGGGATACAGCCCTGGGCATGGGCAGGGGGGTTACATTGGGCAGAGGGAGCAGAAAAAAAAACCCAACCAAAATAACAAAACAAAACCCTAAGTCTGTGTGAGAGTGAGCGATAGAGAAAGATAACGGAAAAGTCTCTTCATAAAGATTTTTCGTAGATGCGCAAAAAGATTTAACACTCGGCACGGAGAGACCCCCTCTTACTTCTGAAGAGTTCTTGCCAGGAGGTCAAGACATTAATATGTACTTTTCCGTATTGATTTTTACAACAGATATCTTTCCACCGCAACGGCCAGCAAAGAGCAGCCTCCGTGAGCAGCATCCCGAGCTCCAGGCACAGGGAATCGCGCAGCGCGCCCGCGGGGGCAGGGGGCGGGGAAGGGGCAGCGGGGCGGCTCTGACGGGGGGGCCGCCGTGTGCCCGTCTCCCGCCCTGCCCTCCCCGCCTGCGCGGAGTTGGTGTCTGTTCCGGGCTCTCCTGAGCCGTGAAAACCACGGAAATTACTCGAGGTAGAGGGTAGGGCAGGCTGATCTTTAACCTGTGGGTATATAAACGTAAAGCTGAAGACTCGCGTCAGCCTCCACTGCGCTACTGCTTTTACTGTGATTTTTCTCAGAGACAAATGCTCCATCTGTTGAATGCAGATATTACGATGCGGAACATTTTGATCTCTGTGAATGCATTAGAGGACAGATACACATGCCACATACAGCAGAAACGCAGTCCCTTGGGTAATAGATTCTACTGGCGTGGATGTTCTCTTCATAAAGTTTCTTTAACATGCAAGGAGCACTGACGGGTGCTGCTTTTTTTCCCGTACTCTCTGTGCCTCTATTTGCGACGGAATAGATGCTGCAGAAACAGAAAACATTCAGATAAAAGTTTAACTTCATTCTTTCTTCCCTGAATCAACTTGAGCAGCACAGCAGAATTTAAATTTGAATGTTGTTTTGGTTTATGATCAAATAAATAAACATGAGTGCATTCCAGTGCTATTAGCTGTTTTAAGAACATCGACTTTTGTGTACAGTTGGGAGAGCATCTTGCTGACCTACTAAGGGAATTTAAAAATAAACAAAGCCCCCAGAACACGTTTAGCACATTGTGTATGACTGCACTGGTCTGCCAGAAAGTTTCAGCTCTCATCTGCCTTAGCTTGGAGGTTAGATTATACAGCCACTCAGACTCCCCTCTAGTCCTATTTTTTTTATTTCCATGATGCACAGTGACCAATCTGCAACTGATTTTACTCTGTGGGTGTTCTGCAGTTCAGAAAGCTCTATGAATGGGAATCACATTTCATAGATATTTTCTAGTGCCTACTTTATGTCACAGATTTCTTCAACAGTGTAATTGCCCATATTCTTATGTAACTGGCATTTATAGGAATGGAGTTTTATTTTTTCCTCAGGTAGAGAGTAGTTGCTGTTTTTCCTGACATTAAAATCTTTCATCACCTAATTGTTGTCTTTTTTCTTTTTTTTTTTTTTTTTTTTTTTTTTTTTTTTTTTTCATTCTGACATACTAATTGTTAGTGATTTCAAGAGGATGAGTCTGTGGTATGTGACAGACCTGGATCTTTTTTATCGTTCCTCTGGTTTTGCCTTTCCCCCCCCTCAGGAAAATGACAAGGCAGAAACTTCTGTGTTAAAAATCTTTGTTTTCTTATCACGTTGAATGCTCTCAACATACTATCTTCAAGTCCCCTGGATGAGGCACAACTGAGTTTGGACAATTATTTATTTATTTATTTTTCTCAGCAGAACTGAACTGTCTTCTATTTCTCAGATGCTCTTTCACTTTTTCTACCTCTTTCCTATATCTGTAGCTTCTACTGCTGCATTAGGTATTACACACTAGGAATTTTAACCCTTTCAACAGTTAATTCCCTAAGTCACCTTGGGTTCCCCAAGTCATCTTCATATCGTGTTTCTCCTAATGAGAAATGTGCTCCAGAGCTTTTATAAGAAAAAAAAAAATTCCTCTGCAGATCTGTCTCTCTCTCTCTCCCCCTCTTTCTTTTTACATATTCCTCAGCTAAAGAAAACATAGCTATTCATTAGTGTCAGTCAGCTTGGGAAACTCAGTTCATCTTTATTTGCCCTTAACATTCAGTTCAAATAGCCTGTCCAGGCCTACAAGTCAGCTCCACTCACAACTGTGAGGCATCTGAAGATGATGAAACAATTAGGCAAATGACATATTCATGAAAGGCCAGATACATGAATCTGCATTTACTTTGTCACTGGAACATAAAACTATCATAACATACAGATGACACAAAACACAAAAGCTGTAATCACCAAACCATGGTGAAAACCATTCTGCTAATGATCCTGCAGTTTTTAAAATGTTTTTTAGCCAAACCTTGCCATAGTTACAGAAGTATGGGAACTTGAAGAGGAGTCATTGTAGAAGTGGTCATCAAATCAGAATTTTGTACAATAAACTGGAATAAGATACTCACTCACAACCTCAGATTAGTTCTGGTGATTACGCTGCTTTGCCCCTACAATAGTCTGGCTGTTAGCAGTTTGGATTAATATGCTGGGCAGAAATCTGGTGATTCAAATTAATTTCTATCATGTCAGCTCAAGGGACAACAAGCTCAACCAAAGCATCAGGACAGACAGGGAAGAGTATTCAAAGCACATTTAAAGCACAGTCAGATGCTGCAGCTGAATTTGCCATCTTTCTTTTCTCAACATCTTTCTCAGAGCTTAAAATATGCCTAGGATTTTTATTCTGTTTGATCAGGGCAGTGATGCTCAAAAACTGATAGCATATTCACCCATGGAAAAACCGGGAGACCACCTGTGCTGAAGAAGATACGAGAACAAAGTATAAAGGAGATGATGCGTAATACACTGGATCATTCCTAAGTAAGTAAAACATTAACCATCCTCTACTTTGAACCCCATCTCGTTTAGCCATTATTTGATTTAATTTTTTAGATTTGTGAGGTTCTGCACTTTAAGGAAACCTTGAATAATATTGAATAATATTCAACTGAATAATATTGAAGAATTTACTGCTGTAGGAAAGAAAAACACACACATAAAGAACCATATAATTGTCTGAATCAGAATTATTTCTTGATATGCAGCAAATCTATGCCACATTTTGTAAGGAGCTTCAAATCAGCAGAAATTACTTTGATGTCTAATGAGCTTTTTTTTATGTTTTAAAGGTCTGAGATCTGAAACTATGAAAGCAGCATTCTGCGTTGCCTCTTCATATGAGGTCTACGTGTGTAGCAGAGCTTTTATTCTTGATGCTTTGACTCTTCAAACAGCAACATCTCAGTACCCCAGGGGATCATGGTTCTCAAATCTCAGAAAACTGTAAAGTATCAGCTCCACAGAATGATTTGAAGAATCATTTCTTTTTTTTGGATTATTCTTTTTTTCCATTAAAGCACAGCCATTGCATTTTCAGGATTTTGAGATTCCCTAATCCTTCTCCTGACAAAACAGATTCTGTATTCTCATTACTATAAAGCAAATACAGCATGTATGCATTTGCATATCTACTACAGTTGAAACCACTAAAAATGTGAAACTTTTGATCTTATATATGAGTAACTGTTTGGAAATTGTTTAGGAAGGGTAATTTTGGATAAAAAAGGCCACAAGAAAACAATCTTCCCTCCTACTCCAAATTTCCATTCTTTTTCTTTTTTTTTTTCTTTCCCCCCCCCCCCCAGTCCCACTTTTACTGGAATCCTCCTACCTGAGAAAGCAAACGGTGCAGTTAGAAGTGCCACCACAGTGTGTCATGGGAGTTATGCTTTGGGCACCTCCTCCTCATTTTCACCTCTGCAATGCATTCCCAGGCCAGACTGCATCTTTCTCATTCTTTGATTGCACATTTTCCCCACATACCCGACTCAATCAATTTTGCATTTGTGTCCAGTGAGCTATGAATATTTCAATTTAAGTTTCAGGATATAATATATACAATGGATGGGGTGAAGAGCCTGACATAACTGTTGAAGACTGCATATTCATGTAATCCACTGTTCATCAGAGTGATCGTGTTTTGAAATTCCGTGTTAAACTGATGAAATAGTTACAAGATGCAAAATTATTGCTTTACTAGTGCTACTCTTGGACTGATCAGATAACAATGATTATCCACAATTTTTGAAAGAGCAAAATGAAATCGGTCTGAATTCAGAGGGTAGCTCTTTTTCCAATGCTACTTAGTTTCTGCCTGCAATCATTCTTCAGTTTTCCCTGGAACATGGTAACTGAGATTTGCATAACGCACTTATATATTACACTGGTTTATATATTTCACACAGTAAAACTTTTGACATCATTCTGTTTTGTGTTTCCAGCCACCTTCACAAATTCCTTAAATAATCATGCTGTTTCGTTGTACCCAAAAGAAAACTTAACCTTAACTAGTTATTTAGAAATCAGACAGCCATAAAAAGGTTTTGAGTTAAAATTACTGAGGAGTATTTCCTCTGTGCACACTAGAGAGGCAACGTGTTATTATTACTGTAAATCACTAATGTTATGCTGAGACCTTCCTTTTGGCCAGATATAGTTCTTTACAAAGCATCCTTAAGAGGTTTCCTAACAAACAGTGACCTCTTTTTTTATATTTATTTTTTTATATATTTTTTAACAAAAGGGAGCCTCAGGAGTCATGAACAGTCTTCCACAGGTCTTCTATTGCAACATTAGAAAAGACTAAGAATCACTGCCTCATTTCATAGAAGTGTTTCCCTTACTCAATAAGGAGCATTTTTTCCTTATCTTCAGAAAATTTCCTTAAGCAGGAGACAAGCCCTAGTTTTAAAATTTATTCCTCGTATACAAGGTGCTTGTTTTGACCATTTATGAGTAAAGCATTTAAAAATCATTGTTAAGTTTTACTGTTTTTTATTTAGCAGTAATCCTCAGAAGCAAAATATGAATTCAAAGAGCTGTGGTTTCAATACTGTGCCAGCGTGCACATTCCAAGTATACACCCCTTCTGCAACTTCCAGCCTTTTACCTATGAGGGATGGAAAGCATCTCTGTAATTTGCACATCAGTGAACTGAAATTTGCATGCATAGCATTTAAGAAATTCCTTGGAGATTGAAAAGCAGACATCCCAATACAGACAGACAAAGTGGTAATATGAATACATGTTACAACAGCAAACATGGGCAACCAATCATTTACAACATAAGCAAAAACATAACTGACGAAGAAAGCAAGCAGCCATTCTGAAAAATAAAATAAAGGTTTGCATCTGAAGAATATTTCATATTTGCATAACACCTTTCAATTTCAGTGCTTTGCAAACATTAATTAACTATAGCCAAGTCTGAACTAGAATACAACTTATAAATATACACCACTGTGGAAAAACAAAACAAAACAAAAAACAACTTGTCATCTATATCAGTCTATACCAGCCTTGTTTTTACTGGTAAATCACAGGGAATGCTGAAAAGCTGCAATCTTTACCTCTATCTCTTATCAAAACTATCCTTTATCAAAACCTTCCAGAGAAGTGCATCCTTCTGGACAGGTGTCATGATAGTAGTCCACATCTGTGATTGCCATCCATATCATAATGGCATCAAACCTTGGTTTATTCACGCCTCTCTCCCCCCTCATCCTGCCAGCAGAAATATGTTAGACTGGCAAGAGAACAGTTGTGCTGTTGTAACTGCAGCTAAACTAGGGGATTCAGTGAGCAGAGAGTGCTCACACCCCAGATTAACATGGTGATGTCAGCTGTGCTGTGTGCTGTAGACATGATCTCAGCTTCAAACCACCCCCCTACTGCATTGATTTATGCTACTGGAGCCATGTTTAATTGAGACCCAGAGGGAACTGTTTTCTAATCACTCGATGATGTAGCCCCAATCCTGCAAACACCTTCATACATGCCTAATTTTAAGAAGATGAGTAGCATGACTCAAATGCCAAAACTTAAGCTTGTCTGTATCTGTAAATTTGATGTGCCCACACCAAGGAACATGAATTGTTGGTTTGAATGGTAAAGTCTGGATTGCGACTCCTAATTTTGGTGAGATACACAGGCAATACTTCAGGCATCAACTGAAATTATGTTAGCAGCCAAAGATTAAAAGTGGGTTTGAAGAGGATTACATTTACCTGGTGGTGCTTTGTAACAAACTTCACACTGTTGATTGAAACTGAAACTTTTTATTATCAGGAATAAATATTTAGGGCAGAGAGACAAACTTCAATTTCTTCCTTCTCTCCTCCTTATTTTTTGCCACCTCCCCTGGATGAACAAGTGCTCCAGCTTGATTTGCTTGATGTTCACTGTTAGGGCTAGCAAGTAAAGGATAGCTTTGCATAAATGTAACTGCAATAATCTTACTCCGTAGGGTGATGAGCTAAGTCAAAGGGTTGGAAGTGAACCTCTCTGCTCCTCTTTCAATAAATATCAAAGGAAAAAGGTTTATTTACACAGACAAGGTGCCTCTGCTGTGTGAACAGCCAGCTGAGGTCTTAATGCAGAATGAATAATGTTAGATAGCAACCTTATAGAGCTAAGGGGTGTTAGGGGTTGTGAAGGAGCTCAAAAACTTAGCAAGTGTTACGTGCTATCTATGGCAGGCTTACACAGATACAGCAAATATAGATAGCTCCTCCTCCCCACAGTCCAAAGCCACAGAAGAAGGATGTGCATCACAGACCAATACCTCAGTTGAAGTGGCAAACAGACTTTATCAACCCTCATTATGGGTTTTCAGATATTAACTCTTACTGACCTGACCATCTTTACCACTCTCCAAAGTTTCTCGAAAAATAGACATTAGAGGTAAGAACTTGGCTATTATAGTTCAGATATAACACTGACTTCATCAGATAGCCTGTACTGGGTGATCCTGCACATTTTATTTTGTGGCACAGAGCTTGCAGTTATGTTTTGAAATGCTTGCAGTGTGCGAACACCAGCACCAGCATAACACACAGCCTTACAGCCTTTGTGCCAGGGTAAGATTCAATACATTTCTAACAGTAATTTTCACTATTGAGGAGAGACAGGGACACTTCTCTGTCATGTGTAACCATTCCAGCTCCTCCCTGTCACCGTACACTTCTGCTAGATGTCATTCATATTTGCAGTGTTGACCCTGTACTTTTGCATATATACTTTAATGGTAGCAGTTTCTTGCCATATCATCCCCATTGTGGTTATGCAGCTGCTTGTATATGCCAGTTCCAGTCATAGATTTGGGCACCCAACCAACCAGATTTTTTATTTTTTTTTTGAGTAAGGCCTTCAAGCCATCACACAGGCTTACGTAGTCAGTCATAATCACAGTCAAGGATTGACCATCTTCTAGCACAAGGGAGCAAGGCTTAAACTCTGAAAATATCCATATGTAATAAAACCGGTGGGAGTTAACTGTCTAAAAACTTCATGGATTTGGACTGAGGCAATGCTAAGTCAAAAGCCTCTATACCTTTTTATTCAATAACTATATTTCCATTATACTGCTTCAGGAATTAGGATACTAGCAGCCAGCAGGATGGGGAAGAAACCAGTGGAGTATATTCCTTTTATCCTCTAGAGCTTAGGTGCCTGGGCCTCAGGCAATTTTCTTCCTAAAATAATAATTAACAAATTCACTGGGAAGAAATACATACTTGACCAAGAGGCACAAAAGAGTTTCACAGGAACAATCATTTACAAGGAGGCATTTACAATGGAGTCTCCTCCATTGTGAGGAATTATACCCCACTTCAATACAGGATTAACATCTTCAGGAGAGGATGTAGGTCTGGACATACCTCTCTCTGCCATATAAACTGTGTCATCCTGCTGCTTCTTTTTGGTTTGTCAGATGCAAGCATGCATCTCAATGTGGTTTTCTCCCCCTTTGAAAATCTTCCTGATATTAGCTAGTCTGGAATGCCATCTCTGGCACCTCTGTCAGAAACATTCAGGCATGTAAAATCCTCCTAAAGCATCCGTTAGAGACCTATGTTCCTTATTGGAATTAATGCTACATATGTGAAAGAGCAAATGCCTTCGATCTCTGAAGGACTCAGATAGTTTTGATTGTATTATTATATTTAAAATAGACAAAGCTATTAAAAAATACAATATAAAATATTCTGCCCCATCTGGAGAGCAAGCTTAATACGGTTCTATCTTTTTCTTTTCTCATTTCTGTGTCTTAAATTGGTCCAATTTGAATTGCTTTATTCTGAAGTTAACACCAGGTTTATCCTTAAGTTAATGTTCTGTGCAGTAAATCTGCTTTCCAGCTAGGATGAAAGTAAGAAATTTCTTAGGATATGAATTACCGACCAGTCTCAAGAGGTGGGGTTTTTTTTGCTTTTCTGAAGGAGACAAAACACTTGTGATTCACTGTCCCAGAGATCAGTCTTTCTTAACACTTTTGCAGTTTTTCTTTGTGTAAGAAGGCCTTGATCAGACAAAACTCCCACTGGCTTCAATGTAATAGCATCAAAAAAGCACATAGAAATATGAATTTAATTGTCTCCAGGTATTACATCATATGCAGATTCCTACCCTGCTGAGTTTTTACTATTTTTTTTAAATAAGAAATGGAGTGAGAGAAAGATTCAGAAGCTGTTTCAGCCTAGAAGTTTCATATGTTGTGTATTAGGAGTTTTCTTATTCTTCATGATTCCCTAATTTCCTTTGAAAGCAATTCAGAAAATGGCAGTGTGCCAGTATAAGATTATGAAGCAGCAGCTTTCTGCCACTGTGAAATTATCTGTGATCCTTTCCATGTTCCCCTAGATGAGACAATATGGGGGTAGGGGACTGTTGTTTCTGTCCTTCACAAAAGCAGACTGGAGAGGTGGAGGTATTCACCCTTTTAGGTAGACTTTGAGCATTTTCCATGCATGGCTGGAATCTAGCAAGGGGAGAAGGCTTGTACCTTAATGTGTCTGGCCCACATGTGAGCCGACATCTGGAGAAGGTGTCTTTCTCTGTGCAGGAGGACAAGAACAGGCATGCTAGAGGCATACATCAGGAAAACAATATCAAGGTTTTTGGTGTAAAGTTCAAAAGTGATAGGCTTAATGGGTGCAGGTACTGACAGGATCTCAAGGATTGGGATTAAAAAAGAACATGAGAACTCCCCCTATAATGACTGCAGTAGTGAACACCTCCAGGGAGCATTTGTTTCAGATATTGTTTCTAAAAGATGTTCTCATTCTGCAGACAACAGAACACTCTGAGGCTTCTTTCTGTCTGAAAAAAAATTTTTAGTTGCAAAGGTCAGTTCTTCTAAATACGACTTAAACTACCTAAAAATTAGTTTATCTTTTGAAATACTAAGTTGTGAACTGATGTTAAGTAATGAACAACAGTTATGAAAAAGCTTCTGAAATATCACAACAAGAAATAAAAAATGCTTCCTCTCTATGTATGTGTATTTGAGGAATCATACCTGACCATGAGAATGTCAACAGTTTATACTTAATACCAGTGAGAATGTATTGCTCTGTTAAGGACCAATTTTTATTCAATACATAAGGCATGAAGACTCCTTACTTCAGGTGTCTGGTGGATGCATGGTCTTTGTCCTTCATAAAGCTTATGTGATTAAAATTTGGGTAGAGGAGGTGAGAGAATAACATTATTCTCCGGTTCACGATTTGAAACTATTTATTCTCCTTTTATGTGAACCAAGGTCTTGGGAGAGTCCTAACTAAACATAAACCTCTGAAAACCATGACATATTAAATGAATGGAATACTATCATTGCAGGCCAAAAGGCATACAATTAATATTCCCTTTTTTATTCACATAGTGGAGTGCAAAGCATATCATCCTTAAAGGAGGTTTAAAGTCAATGGGACAGTTCTGAGAATATTTCTGTAGAATCTTCCCGCATTCCTTTGCTTTCTATGTGTTTGAAAGTCTTCAAATAATTGAAAATAGTAGTTAAGATTACTTATTTTCAAATCCTATGCTCATTTTTTCTCATTTAGTGCTGCAAGGACTGTCATTGCTTCTTGTTGAATGTAGGCAGCATAAGAATAAGCAGCTTTTTTTAGAACATGGGAGTAGGTCACAGTACATTAAACAAATTTAGTGTACATCTTTTGAAAGAAAAAAAAAATCATATATATATATATAAAAGGTTTATTAAAGATATTTAGAGCCCTATATTATATTTGAATAAATCCAGTATTTTTGTCATTTTTTTAAACACAGAAAATTATTTTCTTTGTGCCTCTTCAATCTATAAATCCTTCTAGTAATAGGAAGATTATTTGGTGTACCTGGTGTGTTTCCAAGGTCCCTTTCACAGAGGGTGCAGTTTGACCTAGAGCTCCTGGAGGTGTGTTCAGTTCAGTTTTAGGTTTTATGATTGGTGGCCCATGTATGGCAGCGTGGGACACAGCTGTTCATCTAAATTGCTTTCCTTGAGCACAACAGTCAGAGCTGCTACTAGGTATGGCCCTTATACCAAAGCATATAACTATAAAATACTATTGCAGCATGCTGCAAAAACTGTTATGAACAGTAATTAGATTATATGTTTAATAAGAGGATCATATTTATTATTTTAATAAGTAAAGGAGACTATTAGACAGTCTGCTATTTACATGATTACTGTGCAAAACTGTAGGACCTGAGAACTTAGTTCATGCCTCTTAACACATTTTAATCAAAATTACAGAGTGAAGTGAAAGGATCTGCTAGTGACACAAGTAGAGGAGCAATTGTCATGTTACATCCAATCATTAGCAGAAGAGCTGCTCTACTAGATCACAACAAATGCCTTGCTGACATCATATCTCATATGGGATAGTGAAGACTAGCAGATGTTTAGGGAAGAGCAGAAACACAGGGGACATATGAAATAGACTTTTTACTTCCAGCATTAGGTAGTCAAAGATTCAAGGATTTTCATATCTGAAAGCTTATTTGGAACATAATATTTAATACACCCTGCCAAAAGATAGAAGGATGTTCTTTTATATACCTTGATGCTAGCTTAATTTGCTTCATCCGCTTTATTGCAGACTGTTCAAGTACCTAACTGACAAATATTTATACTATTACAGAAACAGTGAGAACACATGAAGAAGGAAAGTGTTGGAAATGGAGGAGATGGTAAATTCTGTCACAGGACATCATCTCAGTACTTCAAGAAAGAAAGGATAGAGATTTGGGGCTGGATGAAGAACGTGCTGACCGTGACAGTCAGGTGCTGACAAAGAATTTGACTCAACATCAGGGGACTTGTTTAGGGTTACTTGGGACTTGTAGAATATAAAAAAATAGTTCTGTATGTGCAACGCTGAACAAAAATCAGCTTACAGGGGGACAAGCTGCCTGATTTTGTTTACTGATGTATTAAAATACAGAAAAATCCTTACAGGTCTCTAGAGAGGTCACAGCAGCTGAAATGATGCTACATCTGGACCCAACCTGCAAGTCAAAAGTTTACTGTACTTAGGGCTATACCAGTTGCTAATGAGCTGTAGGAGAAGGAAGGGGAGAGGTTTGGGAAACAGCTGGACCAAGACAATGAAGACCCAAGAACCCAGTGACTTTTGTGACCTCTACTGGCCACATGCTCCATGGTTTTGCCTAATTTGTTTTTTAACTCATTCCCACTTCTTTTCTCCCTGGCATTTGCAGTTAGAAGATTCATTTACTCACAGTTTTTGTGTGTGAGTTCACCTGATTATGTCTTTCAACAGGCCTTTGAACTTACACTGTGAGAAATAACTGTTTTCTACATATTTTCTCCATGATATAGATTATTATAGACTTCTAATAATAAGAAATTCACCTTTCTTCAGATTCAAGAGTCATATCTCTTTACTTAATTTATCCCCATATATTAATCTATTCTGCATATTAAAACTCTTTTGCTGCTCCCCCCCTTCCCCATTGTACCCTTTTTCAAAAGGGGTACCTGCTGTATTCAAAATATAGGTTCAGAATGAATGCTTACAGTGGTATAATGAGCTTTTCCACTTTACTGTGTATTCCTTTCTCATTAATTGTTAACTCTTGTTTTCTTTTGGTTGGTTTTGGTTTTGGTTTTACCGGTATAGAACATTTACCTAAGGTTTTGAGTGAACTGCCCCAAATAAATTATGTTTCTGAGATGTGACAGCTATTTTAAAGGTTTGCTTAGACTTTCTTCTCAGTTTATTACTCTGCACTCATCAACATGACCTTCACCTGCCAGTTCATCATCAGCCAGCAGGCTTTTGAGTCCCTTTTGCAAATCTTCTCAAGCAAGTAATTTGAGCAGCACAAATCCACAACTTCTCTGAAGGTCGACCATCCAGTTTCCTGCCTTTTCACCAGCACGGACTCTACTGGACTATTTAGTCTAGTGCCTTTTATTCATATACCTGGTTGCATTTAAAGTAGACAAATAATTACGACGGTTTAAAATAAAGGAGCCAAAGTACCTGAAGAAGCCTACGCACAGTAATCTAAAGCAAAGAACAAGCAATTTATCTGGCCCCTAAGGTAGCTTTTGCTGCCTTCATTGAGCTGCTCACTGTTGCAGGCAGAACAAAGTTTCACAATGTGGCTGAGCCAATCCAGGTGCTCAGGGCTGCTCAGACATGATGTCTTCCTCCCACATCTCTTTGTCCACATCTTGGCCAAATGGTCCTGTTTCTGTCCCTACATGCCAGTCCTGCCAATTGTCTGACACCTCAATAAGCCAATTAAACCAGCTAGCCCAACACAAAGCTCTTTATTAATTTTCCTGTGTAAGGTCAGGTTTCCACCTATTTTGAAAGTTAAATGGTATAAGCACAAATCTTGTTGAAAACCAGACCTGGCACAAGGAAAGGGTCAGGAGCTTGTGGCTGGTGGGAAAGGAATGAGACCTCCCCACTTCTAAGGACAGCAAGCATTAGATTAGATGAGGTCATTTCATGTAAACTTATTCTTCAAACAGGTTTCATTGAGCTGCCAAACTGCCCTACCACACAGCCAAGGGAGGATGTCTTGTTCCCTCCCCTTATTTCCAAGTCCTTTCTCTTGGTTTCCTCTCTTTTGATCTGGAGAGGGAGAGTGGTGCTGGTGGTTGGTGAGGAAGAAGGGGAAGAAGGTGCCCAAGCAGAAGTTTTCATGCAACCCATGGTGAGATGGCAGCTGTGCTCCTGCACTTGTGGAGGAACACGGTGGAACATTCCCTGAAGGAGCCAGGAGGGGTGAACTTGGCCAGTGGACTTGGATTTTCTGGCCAGTGGACTCTGATTTGCTGCCAGTGGACTCTGATGATGCAGCTTTGGAAGACCCCAGCGCTGGGGGAGTTTGTTCCCAAAAGAGCCCGTGACTCTGTGGGAAGCCCAGGCTGGAGCAGCTCCAGACCTGGTGGGATGGACTCATAAAGGAGAGGTTCATGGAAGACTCTCTCCCATGGCAGAAACCCCATGGGGAAGCAGGGAAGGACTGTAAGGAACCCTTCTTCCTGAGGAGAACAGAGTGGCAAGAACCATCAGCATGTCAAATGTTTCTAAACCCCATCCCCTGTCCCCCTGTGCCACTGGGGGGAAGGAGGGAGAGAAACCAGGAATAAAGTGATTTGGGCCTGAGAAGAAGGGAGGAGTGGGGTAACATATGCAAGCCCTGCTCCTTGTGTTGTCTGTGTCCTGCGTGTGTTTGATTAGTGTGAAATTATTTTTTTTTCCCCCACATTGAGCCTGTTTTGCCCAGGACCTTAACTGGTGAAGAACCCCCCTTGTCCTTTGTCTCGACCCATGAACTTTCTCCTCCTCATCCCAGAGGTGTGTGTGGGGGCTGCAGTTGAGTGAGTGGCCATGGGGCTGTTCCTTTGTTGTCGTGTTGGGCCCAAACCACGACACTGACTGATCTTGTCTAATTCCAAGGTAAGCCAACTGACCTCACCAATCAAGCCAAAGCAGAAGGAACAGACTTTTGTTGTTGGGTTGGAATTTGAATGAATTATGCCAGCTTACCAGGAAATCAGATGAGATCCAAGGACTATTATGTGAGATAAGCACTGGAAACAAGTCGTGGGTAAGAGGTGAGAAAGGGGAGAATAGTAGCACACTGTGCTGGTTTGGTTCTGGTATGGTTTTGATAGCAGGGGAGGGGCCCAGGGGTGGCTTCTGTAAGAAGCTACTAAAATCTTCCCCAGCTCCAAATCAGGTGGCCAAGGCAGCACCATCAGAGAGACAACAGATAAACGTCTGCAATTAACATATGAAAGAACTGATATAAAACCTGAGAGCAGAGAGCAAGGAGAAGAGCTGAGCTGGAGAGGTGAGCACATGCAGGAGTGGAGATCCTAAGGCTGGTGAGGAAGAAGGGGAAAGAGGTGTCTGAGCAGAAGTTCCCCTGCAGCCCATGATGAGCTGGCAGGCTGTCCCCCTGCAGCCAGTGGAGGAGCGTGGCAGAGTATCCCCTGAAGGTGTCGGGAGGGGCGAATGTGGACCTTTAAGCCCAAACCATGACACACACCCACTCCTTGTTGCATGTAAGGAGTTAATTTGAAACCATACCCATAAACTGATATGGTTAAAGCTGGGGTTTAAAGCATTGCTATGCTGCAGGATTTTTGCCAAAAAAATCAGTCAGTGTGAGCTGCTTTGGAAGATGGCAAATGAAACATTTCAATTTATTAACCTTAAGCTTTCTGATGAAGCACCTAAGATTTGCATCCAGATTTATCGTTCAGAAAGATTACCTCTGTGGCAGTTGATACTCCAGTGTTTATAATTCCCTTTCCTTCTCCTTTAAATATCAGGGTGAATTGTTGACATGTCTTTCTGATGATTTCTTGTTTAGTACATATGTATTTTATGGAGTGTTTTACAAAACGAGTCCTGAAAACTGAACTATCTGCAATTCATTCATTACTTCTCCTAGGGAAAAGATACTGGGTAGAAGAACAATTTGGCTGAGCTTAACAGCTCGAGTGAAAATGGGATGTTACCAGCTATTTACCTTTTAGATTTTTGCATTAAGAAAACATGATTAGAAGGTGATCACACTCAAGATTTGAGTGGTGGTTGCTTTTTTAGGTCCACATGGCATGCTGTGAAGTGCCAGGGCCCTGGTCTGGGATGTTGGCCCAATGTTCCTGGAAGATCAGAGCTGAAGTTTAAGGAACACTAAGGACGTGTACATACAGATACAGATAGTTTGAGGTACTTTGGAAGTTTAAACTGAGCTGTTGTGTCAACACTACCTATAAAATTAACCTGTCCCTCTGAAATATTTTGCTACTATTTCTACTCTTCAGAGACTGGTTTATGTGCAAGTATATAGACTGAAAGCCTTCTCTTCTCCCTCAGCTGTGGGTAAAATGTCTGTTTGTTATGTTAGAATCTTTCCTACAGTTCTTTGCATAACTACATGAATGCAAGAAACATTTTGATTTACTTGCATGAGGTACCCAGTTCCCACACTACATATCTTTGGTTGAAAAGAATTTTGCATTTGCTAGTAAAAGAGGAGCAATTTACATGGTATTTTAATATTTCAATTAATTAAAATGGTGAGATGACTATCCAGAATTATTAAAACCAGCTACATATATTGTCAAGTTCCCATTTATTTTCATAGTGAAGAGAAAAGTGAACATTTTTTTTCTGTAGATAAAGGTACTTCACTTTACCTCTGCCAATAAAAATAGTTATTTGAATAAGAATTATTCTCTAGGACATTTTACACTGATTTTACTTTTAATAACTACACCTTGAACATCTCTTAGGGACCGAAAAAAATTCCCAGTCATTTAGATATGAGAAAAACCCCTCTTCATGGCACATATAACCTCATTCAAAACAAAAGGAAAGATTTCTATAGACTTAATATGTTAACAATGCTAAAATCAGACTACTTAGAATCTCCCCTGGCAGCAGGATAAGAAATCTGAAAGTTGTTTCATTTCAGCTTGCTGATTTTTTACTTATTTGGATGATTACCCACAAAAGGCTCTTAAAAGGCTCTGGTCTCTCTCTTTGTAGTTACAGCTCAGAGAATTTAGAGGCGTGGGACTGAACTGAAAATATGTGGGGTATTCCCAGAGTTGCCAGTAATAGGTAACCCATGGAATGGGCCTTTGCTTTGTTTTCTTCAGGCTGCTGTGACTATCTTGACTAAGGGAGGAAAAAGGAATTTTATAAAAAGAAAAAGGCTTTTTTTTTTTTTTTTTTTTTTTTTTTCAGATAAGCCCTTAGTCTGGTAGGCTCCTATTTATCATCCCTCCTGGTTAATAAAACAATTCCCTATTGTGCTGCACCTTTGGGCAGCCACATAAAGAATTTGCCCTGTAATATGTGAGAAACAAGGTGGGGGGGGAAGGATAAAAGGTGTGATTTACATCTAATATGTGCTGTTAAAATAACTGCATAAAGTAAAGGGCTTAGGGTGGACTAAGGCTGTGCTGAGGACTTCCCATCTGCCTCGCAGAACGTCCACCCGCCAGCATCAGCCTTTGGGGTGCAATGGGTCTGCTTTCCCTTGCTCCACTCCAAATCGGAGGCGGGGGAAAGCGAGGGGGAAGAGAGGTTTTTTTCCTTCTGAAGCTTTAAAAAGTTTTCCCTTCCGAAGCTTTACTCCTAATGTCTCCTTCCCAGGGGGTTCCAGGGAACAGGAACTATGGTGTGCGTTCATTTCCCTTCTGGTGAAGCCAGGCTAAAATAATAAAACAAAATAGGTCCTGCAACAGCGCGGTGCGAACTGAACCTTTAGCGTTGCTGCCTCACTTCTTCTCTGGAGGCCACGCTTAATAGGTTTTCGGAGGTGTTTTTAGTCTGCGGAGGCTTTCATGCAAATAGCTCGTTTATTTAAAAATCCAGAGAGGGCAGAGGGGCCGCAGAGGTCTGACTTTTCCCCTTCATCTTCGCATTACTTGTCCAGCACCTTGTAAAGAGGTACCGAAAAGGCGGGTTTATTATGCACTGAGAACTGGTGTGGCAACTGTTGCTTGCCCTTCATTAACGCTGGTGTTTAGCTGAACGATTTGACCTGAAGTGGCTGGAGCCTCCCGGGAAAGTTTGCAGCCCTTTTGTTGTGCCTTTTTACAGAGTTCCTCACCGGAGCAAAGCCCCTTCTTTCCCATTTGCTGGCTGGTGCCCCGAGGGTGACGGGGTTGAAACTTTAGCAAGTTCTGTATAGAACTTCACATCGCAAGAGCAAGTGCGTGTTTCC
>NW_009952366.1:2973938-2980723 GCF_000747805.2 Chaetura pelagica | reverse complement strand
CCCCCCCCTCCTTTCTTTTTCCTGCTCCTTAAACGCCTCCTTCAAGTTCCCAGTTGGGCAGGACTCCAAAGGTGCAGCAGCAGCAGCAGCAGCAGCAACAAGCCGCAGTTCAAAGTTAGCAGTAAATTGCACAACTTCCAGCTCATCGCTACGCTCAGTGACTATTAACAAGCTGGAAGACGCTCAGGGAAAAAAAAATAATAAAAAAATAAGGGAGAAGGGAACACCCTCGAATTGCTGGGGGATCGCTGATGTTATGCTTCTGCCGCTGGGATCATGGCTCCCTTTGGAAGGAATTTATTAAAAACCCGGCATAAAAGCAGGTAAAGTGCGTGGGTATGTGGAGGAAAGGGAGGGAGGGATGGGTTGGATTTCTTTTACACTCTCTTTTTAGTTCTGGGGGGAGGATGTGTAGCCCGGGACCCATGCCGCTCCCGGGAGCTGGAACTTCGGGGATCACCTGCCCGTGGGAGTCGGGCCGGAGGGAGCGGGTCGGAGGGCGCCGAGGCAAGGGACGGTTCTCCCCCTCCCCTCGACCTGCCTTTCCCCTCTTCGCTCTGGCTTTTCTGGCTCCTGGGCAGTCTTTCCAGTGAGGGGAAGGTAGCTCTTCCTGACTTTGAACCTCCGCCGTCCAAACCGAGGCGAGCGCTGGAACTCCCCCGGGTGCGCAAGGTGAGGCTCGGCCGGGGCTGGGAGGAAAGGCTGGCGGCCCCGGCGTGTGGGTCCTACCGGGGGCAAATGCGGACGGCTGGGGGGACCTTTGGCCCCTCAGCCGCGCTGGGAAAAACCTCCCCGCGTTTCTCAGGGAAGGACTGCGCCGGGCCGGGCTCCGGCCCCCCCGCCGCTCGCTTCTCCCCTTTCCCTGGGAGGGAGAGCTCAGCCTGCAGCCCGTCCTGTCCGCTGGCTGTAACCCTGGCAGGTGGGAGAGCATCGATTGTCCAGCGTGGGCAGGGGGGATGCTTTTTTTATTGTTGCTGTTGTTGTTTGGTTTTGATTTTGTTTTTGTTTTGTTAGCCTTTAGTCTGAGCTGGACTTGACTGCCTATGGGTTGGGGTTTTTTTTTGCCTAGAAAAATGTTGAGGGTAACAGCTGCGGTCCTTGGGTTGGCTCCTGCGAAGTTTCTTTATGGGGACTTTGCCCCTCACGTTGTGCATGCTTCCACATGCTACGCACACCAGCTGGAAAGAAAGAGTTATGTCATCGTTTTAAGTGCTAGGATGACCCTAGATTTTGTAAGAGTAAATGTCCTTGGAGTGGAATAAATTTGATTGAACTCAGTGGAATTTACAGTGGCCGAACCCATTCAGCTAAAACTGAACAGGAACAGATCACTGAATTTCTGGCGCAGCGAGAAACTAAAAAATCACATGTAATCTCTTCCTCGCTTTGAATGTTGCTCACCACTGAAAATTAGTTCATATTGACGGGTACGCAAGGGAAAATCATTTCCAGGGGGAACATCACTGGGCCCTAAAAAGTAATGTTAAAATGTAATTATTTTTTTCCAAGTTTAGCTTTCAGTTATTCTGGGGATGTTTTATTTGTTAAGAACTTAGCATATTAAGTGCAATACAAATCAGAAGGACTATAAAAGACAGAATTTTAAAAATAGGATACTTTTTTTTTAAGTATTAATTCTGTAGGTTATTGATTAAACAGTGTATTTTGTTAATGTGTCTGGAAACAGAAAATCTTCTATGTACTTCTCTTGTGGACATTTTATGTTCAGAATATCTGGAAAGGTGGAAATTAATTTTTAGATTGAATTGCTCTTGCACAGAGCTGTAAATGTATTACTTTTAAAATAGAAGTTTTGCTAGTGCCGTGAGTTACCTGAAAAACTGTGTTATATCACAAAGCACAGTTTCACTCTCTTTAACAGTGAAACTTTTTACGACTTTTAAAATACCTTCATACTAATTGCATCAATCTCACTGTGTTTGCTGATGTGATATTTTATTCCTCAGGAAAAGAAAGTCATAACCCAAAGCCTTATATAGCAAATAAAAAATAAAATACCAAAGGAACCATTAGTGTGAACATCTAGCACTTTCTTCTCATTTCACGGCTCCCACCCCTAACAAAATAAATTAATTTTTTAATGGTAGAGAGCTGTTTCAACAATAAGAAAGGGCTCAAAGTCTTGTGACTACAAAAATGGCGGTGGGGTGTCAAGAAAAAAGCAAATGATATAATTCTTAAGACATGTTATTATAAAAATATTTTAAATTCTGTGTATTTAACATTAGCTTTTGATACTGAATTTTAATAATTAAACTTTGCTTTTGCAGCTAGTAAAAGGGTCTTGTGGTATGATTGAAGTGCTGTGTAATAATTCTTTTTTCATTATAATTGTACCTTTGTGAACTTACTTGAGACCTAGAAGTCAAGTGAGCTTAAAATCACTGACTGTGTTTAGAGCAGTAGTTGGGGAATCAGAACTTGTGGCTCATTACCTTATCTTAGTTTCCCTATCTGTAAAGAGGGACCAAAAAGGGACATATATGTATATATATATGCTGCTTTGTTTATTAGGTCTAGGGCTACTCTTTAAGAAACTCAGTTTTTGTAACTGAAAAATTATTGAGTAAGGGTGTACAGGAGGAGCAAGCACTTCCCTTCCTTCTCTTCCCACTTTGCTTTTTCACTGAAAGTATTTAATGACCATTAACTACATGCAAATACAACTCCTAAGAGTTATAAGATAAGCAAATGAGGAATAAAAACTGTGCTTATTGGAGGAGTATAAAAAGTTAAGTCAAGGCAACAAAGGTAGTTGGAAGAAGAGCCAGAAGGAAAATGAAGGCGTCGCAGTCATCTGCTCAGATAAGATGACACCTCTTGTAATTAATGCTTGTCTTGCAGCCTTGGCAGAGGTGCCAGACCAAGGCCCTGTTCCATAGTAGACTCTTGACATCCAAATCATAAAGTGTCAGTGTCTACCCCTAAGACCTCAGAGTTTAGAGAGGTTACTGTAAATGTGTGTATGAGGCATTTAAACAAGAGGCAGGGGATGTTGGCTATGATGCCAGGAGCCTTTAGAAAAAGAAACGGAGATTAAACCTCAGGAGGACAAAATCTGTGTTGAACTGTTTGGAGTACTTGAAAGATCTTCAGTCAGCAGTCTCGGGTTGTCTTGCTCATGCAGACAGCACCAGGCCTAGGTAACCAGTAGATCACTGTAAGCCCTGATATGATTTCAGAGGATCAATGACTAGGAATGTGGCCCCAGCATATTTTTCTTGGCCAGAAAGAGAATGAGCCATATCTTGTTACCTTTTTCAAAAATTAGGAGGAGTTTTTCTACTATTCTTACACCTCCTATGACATCCAGAAATAATCACAGTCCCTAGAGCTTGCGTGTGCTCGTCAATATGTCGTCTGGAGAACAATACATCCAAAAGGTAGTATGGCCATGCCCCACCCACCTACAAATCCAAATGTGCTCAGCTGGGACAGGCTGTACCCTCTAAGGCAATAAAGGAAAAGGGAGAGTTTCCTGCAGGAGTAAGCCTCAGTAACATGAATAAACTCAAGGAGATTTATTTTTATGCAAATCTGTTAAAGATACTATTCTCTGGGCGTGTGAGGAATGCTCAGCTGACATTACACTTTAGAAGTGTGGAGGTGTAAGGAAGACAAAGGGCACCGAGTTCTTTGCAGATGAAGTCTAGTATTGACCTAACACATTGTACTGCACAGAGACAAAACGGCTGCCTACCCAAATATGAGCAACAAATACAAAGCATATGTACTTGCAGTGTTTATGTACCAAAGTTTCACATTGTATATGATTTCCTGGTTGCTAAGTAGAAAAGGAATCTGTGTGCCATTGATTTTCTGTAAGATTAAGACTCCTTTGCTCTTATATGCTAGGTTTGGTCCCTTCTGAGAATGGGTCTTTTGGTTAATTTAAGTACTTCAAGCATTAATTACCCACCATCTCAGAGGTATCTACACCTATCATTGTATTACCTGCCCAGTGATCTCATTCCAAGAAAGATGACTCCATTACTATTTCTCTTTCATTGAGGCCACTTCCTTGGGTGTTTAAGACAAACCTTAGCTAAGCTTGTCAAAGCTCTACTGTTCCATGCAAGTTGTAACCACGGAAGTAGCAATCTGAAAGGTAGAGGTTTCAGAGAAGCCTTCTACTTCACATAGTTGTTCTTGCTGCTGTAGGGCTGTCCTGTTAGGCACAATTAGCTTAAGCAATATTTTTTTGCCAGTGTAATTCATGCTGGTCCTAAGTTTACCACAATCATTTGTATTCTTTGTTGACATACAACAAATCTGAACCCACAGTACTGTTTGATGATGAAATAGTTTTGTTACAAAATTGTTATTATTTAATGTATTTATTACTTTTGCTTTTCCTCTCTGCTGTTTTGTTTTGTTTTTCTTCTTGTTTTACTGTCTATGTATCAGTGTTACAGCAGTTACCATAGTGTATCTGTATAGGAGGCAAGGATTTACATTGACTACATTTTAGGTCTCTTTAATAATCTCATCTCTGGTTCATGGATAGAAGGAAAGACCATATATATCCATTCATTCTTGCGGGTATAAAGGGAGTTCTTCCTGTCCTAATAGTCAGAGGTCCCTCCTCAGTGAGAGAAACACTCAATTATTCTCTCATGTTTTATGTTACAAGCACAAGTTAATGAATTAGATTAGAGGCTTCATCTATCTGATACTGAGCTAGTATTACCATGTTCCCTCCCTTCCCTCCCTCCAGTAGTTTTTCATTGTGCCTAGTTAGCACAGTGATTTGACTATTACTCTGAACATCTCTGCTGCTCTACGGCTGAGTACACTGCTGTACATTTTAAACCTTGGTGAAGCAAAAGTGAAAATACTCAGTATTTAGGTTTGCACTACAAAAGCTCTTGGAGATCAGCTGCTTATCTAAATGAACTGTGTTTGACCCACACTCTAAGTCTCATGGGATCATGTGAGATGTCTTGGATGAGCATACCAGGAGAAAAGTCTACTTGAAGTTACAAAGGTGCTTTTTGATTCCAGAATACCAGGCATTTGGTATGTATATTGGAGGGGGTGGATATAAGCTTTTTTAGAGTCAGTGGTGCTATCTGTGTTAAATTTTTAAATTGAAAAGATGGTGTTTGTTTGGTAATGGTAGAACACATTCTTCTCCTTATTTGTATTTTTCCTTGAGCATGAGATATATTTGTTAACTATCAAAGAAGTTCCTTTTTGAGACAGAGTTCACACATTATAATTTGTTTTCTGGTCTGGCTTGTCATCTTTTTCTTAGGAATCAAAATGGTTGCATACATTTTCTAATAATCTTTGTACATATTTGTTCACTTCACTTTCAGGAAGAGCTTTTCGTCTAGCAAAACACTAAACTTATTTCTAAAGAGTTAATTATCTACTATTCCAGGAGGGCAGACAGCAATTTCATTCCAAAGGAGTAAATAAAATGAGTAATAGATGTGTGTAATACTACACCATCTAAGGAAAGAGCATTACTTAGATCAAGTTGAAGCGAATCTGAAACACTAATATGATGTAGAGTCAGGCTAAGAAGATAAGCTTGAGACAAAGAAACATTTTTCAGTAATATAGAAGAAAAATCTTGCTTGTCGGTGTTGATTTCCTATTTTACTGATGAAAAATTAGCATTGTACATACAGAGAAAAGATTCAGGTGTAATAATATGTAGTAAATAAATATGTAATAAATATGTAATAATTTCAGCAGAGAGACATTAGTTTTCATGGAAGGGGATTTTTTTAAAATTCTAGTAACTTTAATAAAAGTCAGTGATAATCACAGAGTAGTACTTCTTGATTCACCTGCAAGGGCGTGCACTTAGGCTTGGCAATTATTTTTTTGTTTTGTTTGTTTTATATGATTAATAATAACACAACTTAAAATTATGATCTTAGACATTATTATTTGCAAGCATTAACATAACACACACTGTACAAGCCTTAATTAGTGTGCCAACTTCTATATTTAGTATGTAGATAAATCCTTATTGATGGTGATAGAAGGGATGATGCAAGAGAAATTGGGTTTTTTGTAAGACCACACAAGTGAAGCCTAGAACTGAATGTTGGAGACGTTGGTATCCAGTTGTGTGCATTCAAATTCCAGTGATGGCGTTTTACCTTTCAGGGATGTAAATTTTCCACAGACCTTCAAAAATTCTTGCAATAAAAATGACAATTTTTCATAAATCATTTCTCATGCATATGTGTTACATATAAATAAAATAGCCAAGATCTTATTAATTATTTTGGAAGTTGCATGTTTTGGGGAGCCTGGTCTAAAAGAAAGCTTTTTTGAGCACCTTTCTGGAAATTGTGTCAACTAGTCACCAGAATTGTCCACTAGTAGCCTTTTCCTGTCTTGACCTATCCAGAAATACACTTAAGGTGCACGTGTTGTAATAGTGATAGTGATAACTTCATGTTTGTGACCTCAGACAACTGTTAAGCATACTTAGTTTTCCTTAGCTATAATTTTGGTGGTAATATTTATGTACCTCAGGAAAATAAGCAGGGCATGACTAGACAGTGTGAAATCTGTAGAAGGGCAGAGTATGAAAGCCACTTAGTGGGAGAGGTATGAATAAAATCTGGGAGTTCCTTCTTCCTAATTCTTGTACAGTCCACCAAAGCTGGTCACCACACAGAAATGAGAATTCTCTGTGGATTGTTCAGGTGTGATTTCACATGATTCACTGAGGAATTTTCAATAGTCTAAATTTTTTTATAATGTTAAAAATGGCTTGTGAGAAGGTTGTAAGGTGG